>NC_091454.1:43237039-43303670 GCF_027789765.1 Dendropsophus ebraccatus | reverse complement strand
CAGTAATATTGGTGCCATATCAAGTACAAGGCAATACAGTAAACAGGAGATATGCAAATACTAAGCTAAATAGAAAGCATAAGGAAATGCAAAGGCATGGTCGTAGACAACAAATGTGATGGCTAGTTATCATATTAATGGGGGAGGGGAGACAGGGATAGGGGGAGAAAGTGTGGGGGGAACAAAAAGGAAGGAGGGGAAAGGGGGGGAGAAAGGAAGGTGAGAGGAAAAGCAGGTAAGGTAGGGGAGGAGGGGGGGAGGGGAGGGAAGGACGGGGAGGAAAGACGATGCAGGAAAGGATAGGTGAGAGAGGGGGGAAAAAGAGGGGATCAGGGATAACATACACGGGGGAGAGAACAAAAGGGGAAAGTAGGGGACATACAGTCACCTAAGATAGAGAAGAAAATGTGCTCAATCCGTATACTTGTAGTAAGACACATGACAATATAATTATGTTACAGTAGCATCAGAACCTCCATATAATAGCACATAGCAAGTAGCAAGAAAGTAACATGAGATGTATGGAAGCAGTAAAGAAGAAGTATAGGAGTTGAAAACCATGCAGTTTGAGTATAACCGGTTCGTTACAACCTCTTACAAGCAATATTGTCCAGTAATGTCCATCCAGCGTGAGAGTGCGTTAGGCAAGCCATAAAAAGGTCGCTTGGGGTAGGCATACCTGCTACTCAACTGTAGCTGACAAATAAACATGAAGGGGGGAGAAATACAAGACTAAAAGGGGGTAACAGGTTAGACATACAGGGATACGGACAAAACAACATAACACAACACAGGGGCCGCTAAGGGCATAGGTCAACGGGGGATGACCCATGCTCGCGATCTGAGTGTGGGGCACATAGTCCAGTTTAAATCAGCTGAAGAGAAGATACGCTACTGGCAAAGTCCGTCACACAGCACGGTGATCATCATCATTTCACAAGGTGTCACAGTGAAGGATCACTCAAACAGGAATGGAGATCAGAGAAAGTGATGAGGACGGAGATCGTCGTTGCCGAGGATTGTTCATTAGAGGACAAGGGAGATCCCAACCTTGCAACTGCTGTATTCCCTCCTCCGGGTCCCGAACCACTACGCGGTCCGATCCCTTAAAAGCTACTAGGCCAGTGGTGCCTCTCCAACGGTACGGGATTCCGTTTGCTTGTAGTACAGCTGTTACAGGAGCGAACGTCTTGCGGAAACGTAGGGTAGCTGCAGATAAATCAGGAAAGACAGCAATTTTCGAATAGCGAGCTGGCACTGATACACGTTGGCGAGTTGCAGCAAGGAACGCTGATTTGACATGAAAATGACGGACACGCACCAATGTGTCCCTAGGAATGTCCGAAGTCAAGTGAGTTGGCCGCGGCAGGCGGCGTGCCCAATCAACCGCTATATCATTCGGGTGGCAGTCAGGTAGTGTAGCCTTAATAAACTCACAGGTATATTCTGCCAGGCCAGCAGGTGGTACTGAGTCAGGTATGCCCCGAAGCTTTAGATTGTGGGCACGGGACTTGTCATCCACTGCAGTCAATGTTGCACGTAGTTGAGTTACTTCCTCGCCGAGTTGCCAATGAGATTCAACGAGGTCATTGAATATCTTCACCATGTCGACAATTTTCTCTTCCACTGCTAGAATACGTTTTTCTGCGTTTAGCATTGAGTTCCGGAGAGCCGCTATGGTGTGATCCAGTCTCAGTTGAATAGAGTCTCGGAAAGCAAACAGCATCTTTCTAAGCAATGTGGTGGTCAGCTGAGTCTCTGGGATGTCAAGGCTGTCAAAGGGATCTTCCTGAAATAGCTGTGAAGTTGTGGTTGACGATGGAATAAACAATGGGGCAGAAGCACTCAAACCTTGGGGTGCTGTGACTGAAGGATATGCCGGGATCTGCCGTTCGTGTGCTCCGTCTGCTCTCTGAGGGGATGAGGGAGATCGGGGGGAGACAGAAGAGGCGATTGATCTGTGCCGCGCTTCCACGTCCGAACCCGACAAGTGTCCGGGAGAGGCGATATGCGCCTGTTGCTTGCTCCGATCGTTACCTTTTTGTGGAGGGCGAGCAGTACAGGCTGCGGCGAGTCCTTTGTGAGCCCCCGAAGCGGCAGTAGGTGACGGAGCAGTCTGCCACCCCACTCCGTCTCCTGCGCAGTTGCCTGAGGAGGGAAAGGCTGCCAAGTCAGCGGCGCCATGTTGAAGTGTTCGCGCCGAGGGGAGAGAAGCTTCCATCCTCCTTTTTGCCGCAGCCGTCGCTCTCCTGGATGTTTGCCTCATCCCGATTAATAGTAGGTAGGGAGGGAGACCTCCGAGTCCAAAAATAAAGGAAATCCGTGCTGCAGAGCCGCTGTAGAAAGTAACAAGAGCGGGAGCTCAGCCAGCGTGCGACCGCTCTCTTCAGCAGCTAAACCACGCCCCCCGCAGAAATGACTTCTAAGCCTCGAAATAATGACTTTTTTTCCTAAGGTGGTAGGAATGAAACTCAGTGCGGGCTGGATGGGGTCCCCCCTGGGCACCGCAGACCTAAGCTTGTTTAACTCCTACCTCTTAAAGGGACCGAGAAAAAATGACCTTTTCTGCACTCCAATGTAAGTCAATGGGGCGATTTTTGGGCTATGTGCTAGAAATGAAATTCAGTGCGGATTGGATGACAGGCACCCTGGGGACCCAGGATCGGCTTTAGTTTCATGTGTATCTCTTAAGCCGGCAGAGAAAACCCACCTGATATGCGCTCCACACAATTGAATAGAGACGCCGTTGATTTTCTATGGGAATTGCAGAAATGACTTCTAAGCCTCGAAATAATGACTTTTTTTCCTAAGGTGGTAGGAATGAAACTCAGTGCGGGCTGGATGGGGTCCCCCCTGGGCACCGCAGACCTAAGCTTGTTTAACTCCTACCTCTTAAAGGGGCCGAGAAAAAATGACCTTTTCTGCACTCCAATGTAAGTCAATGGGGCGATTTTTTGGCTATGTGCTAGAAATGAAATTCAGTGCGGATTGGATGACAGGCACCCTGGGGACCCAGGATCGGCTTTAGTTTCATGTGTATCTCTTAAGCCGGCAGAGAAAACCCACCTGATATGCGCTCCACACAATTGAATAGAGACGCCGTTGATTTTCTATGGGAATTGCAGAATGACTTCTAAGCCTCGAAATAATGACTTTTTTTCCTAAGGTGGTAGGAATGAAACTCAGTGCGGGCTGGATGGGGTCCCCCCTGGGCACCGCAGACCTAAGCTTGTTTAACTCCTACCTCTTAAAGGGACCGAGAAAAAATGACCTTTTCTGCACTCCAATGTAAGTCAATGGGGCGATTTTTTGGCTATGTGCTAGAAATGAAATTCAGTGCGGATTGGATGACAGGCACCCTGGGGACCCAGGATCGGCTTTAGTTTCATGTGTATCTTTTAATCCGGCAGAGAAAACCCACCTGATATGCGCTCCACACAATTGAATAGAGACGCCGTTGATTTTCTATGGGAATTGCAGAAATGACTTCTAAGCCTCGAAATAATGACTTTTTTTCCTAAGGTGGTAGGAATGAAACTCAGTGCGGGCTGGATGGGGTCCCCCCTGGGCACCGCAGACCTAAGCTTGTTTAACTCCTACCTCTTAAAGGGGCCGAGAAAAAATGACCTTTTCTGCACTCCAATGTAAGTCAATGGGGCGATTTTTTGGCTATGTGCTAGAAATGAAATTCAGTGCGGATTGGATGACAGGTACCCTGGGGACCCAGGATCGGCTTTAGTTTCATGTGTATCTCTTAAGCCGGCAGAGAAAACCCACCTGATATGCGCTCCACACAATTGAATAGAGACGCCGTTGATTTTCTATGGGAATTGCAGAAATGACTTCTAAGCCTCGAAATAATGACTTTTTTTCCTAAGGTGGTAGGAATGAAACTCAGTGCGGGCTGGATGGGGTCCCCCCTGGGCACCGCAGACCTAAGCTTGTTTAACTCCTACCTCTTAAAGGGACCGAGAAAAAATGACCTTTTCTGCACTCCAATGTAAGTCAATGGGGCGATTTTTTGGCTATGTGCTAGAAATGAAATTCAGTGCGGATTGGATGACAGGCACCCTAGGGACCCAGGATCGGCTTTAGTTTCATGTGTATCTTTAAGCCGGCAGAGAAAACCCACCTGATATGCGCTCCACACAATTGAATAGAGACGCCGTTGATTTTCTATGGGAATTGCAGAAATGACTTCTAAGCCTCGAAATAATGACTTTTTTTCCTAAGGTGGTAGGAATGAAACTCAGTGCGGGCTGGATGGGGTCCCCCCTGGGCACCGCAGACCTAAGCTTGTTTAACTCCTACCTCTTAAAGGGGCCGAGAAAAAATGACCTTTTCTGCACTCCAATGTAAGTCAATGGGGCGATTTTTTGGCTATGTGCTAGAAATGAAATTCAGTGCGGATTGGATGACAGGCACCCTGGGGACCCAGGATCGGCTTTAGTTTCATGTGTATCTCTTAAGCCGGCAGAGAAAACCCACCTGATATGCGCTCCACACAATTGAATAGAGACGCCGTTGATTTTCTATGGGAATTGCAGAAATGACTTCTAAGCCTCGAAATAATGACTTTTTTTCCTAAGGTGGTAGGAATGAAACTCAGTGCGGGCTGGATGGGGTCCCCCCTGGGCACCGCAGACCTAAGCTTGTTTAACTCCTACCTCTTAAAGGGACCGAGAAAAAATGACCTTTTCTGCACTCCAATGTAAGTCAATGGGGCGATTTTTTGGCTATGTGCTAGAAATGAAATTCAGTGCGGATTGGATGACAGGCACCCTGGGGACCCAGGATCGGCTTCAGTTTCATGTGTATCTCTTAAGCCGGCAGAGAAAACCCACCTGATATGCGCTCCACACAATTGAATAGAGACGCCGTTGATTCTCTATGGGAATTGCAGAAATGACTTCTAAGCCTCGAAATAATGACTTTTTTTCCTAAGGTGGTAGGAATGAAACTCAGTGCGGGCTGGATGGGGTCCCCCCTGGGCACCGCAGACCTAAGCTTGTTTAACTCCTACCTCTTAAAGGGGACCGAGAAAAAATGACCTTTTCTGCACTCCAATGTAAGTCAATGGGGCGATTTTTTGGCTATGTGCTAGAAATGAAATTCAGTGCGGATTGGATGACAGGCACCCAGGGGACCCAGGATCGGCTTCAGTTTCATGTGTATCTCTTAAGCCGGCAGAGAAAACCCACCTGATATGCGCTCCACACAATTGAATAGAGACGCCGTTGATTTTCTATGGGAATTGCAGAAATGACTTCTAAGCCTCGAAATAATGACTTTTTTTCCTAAGGTGGTAGGAATGAAACTCAGTGCGGGCTGGATGGGGTCCCCCCTGGGCACCGCAGACCTAAGCTTGTTTAACTCCTACCTCTTAAAGGGACCGAGAAAAAATGACCTTTTCTGCACTCCAATGTAAGTCAATGGGGCGATTTTTTGGCTATGTGCTAGAAATGAAATTCAGTGCGGATTGGATGACAGGCACCCAGGGGACCCAGGATCGGCTTTAGTTTCATGTGTATCTCTTAAGCCGGCAGAGAAAACCCACCTGATATGCGCTCCACACAATTGAATAGAGACGCCGTTGATTTTCTATGGGAATTGCAGAAATGACTTCTAAGCCTCGAAATAATGACTTTTTTTCCTAAGGTGGTAGGAATGAAACTCAGTGCGGGCTGGATGGGGTCCCCCCTGGGCACCGCAGACCTAAGCTTGTTTAACTCCTACCTCTTAAAGGGACCGAGAAAAAATGACCTTTTCTGCACTCCAATGTAAGTCAATGGGGCGATTTTTTGGCTATGTGCTAGAAATGAAATTCAGTGCGGATTGGATGACAGGCACCCTGGGGACCCAGGATCGGCTTTAGTTTCATGTGTATCTTTTAAGCCGGCAGAGAAAACCCACCTGATATGCGCTCCACACAATTGAATAGAGACGCCGTTGATTTTCTAACAAATTTAAATTTTAATAAAGAAATATGATATCAAACAAAAAGCTTAATGAAAAAGCATTATAAAAAAAGGAGATTGGGGAAAACTGGAAGAAAGGAAAGGGGAAAGGAAAAAGGGAGGGGTGTGGTAGTTGAAGTAAAGTTAAATAAATCTACTTCTATTTTAATTTTAAGATCTCAATAAGTCGAAATAATGACTTTTTTTCCTAAGGTGGTAGGAATGAAACTCAGTGCGGGCTGGATGGGGTCCCCCCTGGGCACCGCAGACCTAAGCTTGTTTAACTCCTACCTCTTAAAGGGGCCGAGAAAAAATGACCTTTTCTGCACTCCAATGTAAGTCAATGGGGCGATTTTTTGGCTATGTGCTAGAAATGAAATTCAGTGCGGATTGGATGACAGGCACCCTATGGCACCCAGGATCGGCTTTAGTTTCACGTGTATCTCTTAAGGCGGCAGAGAAAATCCACCTGATATGCGCTCCACACAATTGAATAGAGACGCCGTTGATTTTCTATGGGAATTGCAGAAATGACTTCTAAGCCTCGAAATAATGACTTTTTTTCCTAAGGTGGTAGGAATGAAACTCAGTGTGGGCTGGATGGGGTCCCCCCTGGGCACAGCAGACCTAAGCTTGTTTAACTCCTACCTCTTAAAGGGACCGAGAAAAAAATGACCTTTTCTGCACTCCAATGTAAGTCAATGGGGCGATTTTTTGGCTATGTGCTAGAAATGAAATTCAGTGCGGATTGGATGACAGGCACCCTAGGGCACCCAGGATCGGCTTTAGTTTCATGTGTATCTTTTAAGCCGGCAGAGAAAACCCACCTGATATGCGCTCCACACAATTGAATAGAGACGCCGTTGATTTTCTAACAAATTTAAATTTTAATAAAGAAATATGATATCAAACAAAAAGCTTAATGAAAAAGCATTATAAAAAAAGGAGATTGGGGAAAACTGGAAGAAAGGAAAGGGGAAAGGAAAAAGGGAGGGGTGTGGTAGTTGAAGTAAAGTTAAATAAATCTACTTCTATTTTAATTTTAAGATCTCAATCACGTATAGTTTCCTTCAAATATATAGAAATAAGTCTGGAAATGTCTTATGGATATGTTATAGCTAACCCCTGGAGTGATATTACTTAATACTAGAGTAGAAACTATCGTGTGACTGGGAAGGGTATAGAAGAAGTCAGAAGAGGAAGAAGGATTGGACATGGGCCCTGCGGTTGTGTTTTTTATTTATTTATTTATTTTTTATAGAAAGGGCTGGTGACCTGATATGTCTACTTTCATTTTGTGGATATCAAAACACATGCATATAGTAGACAAATCTTACCTTTGTAAATTGTGGTTGGCAATACCGAGACATAAAATAAATCCAGGAATTGATTGAAAACCAGTGTCTTCCATAATATGTGACTTAGACTTATATTTATGTTGCCTATATATAATATGTGTAAGTAAAAACTACTCTATATTGTATGTCCTTAGATCTAATTATGTTGTGTAGTTAGTGGGGGCTGCTCTAATTAACAATTTGAAATGATCTGATTCTTTAAATCTATCCCAATTATTCCATCTAATATGGAATTTCTTCCCGGTATCTAAATCTTCTGATGCTAATTTCTCAAATCTATGTATCGTATCCACTTCATCAGCCCATTCAGAGATATAAGGTGCTGAAGTGGATCTCCACTTTCTCGCAATTATCGCTCTGGCAGCCGTCAGGAGGAAGCCCACTAAACTATTTTTCACGTTACGTCTTTGTCCTGGGATCATTGATAGTAGGACTTGTTTAGGCTGATTGTCAATTTGAGTCTCTACAATATTGTTTATGGCCCTAGTTACCTCTGACCAGAATTTTTTCACTATAGGGCAATCCCACCATATGTGTAGCATAGTGCCACTGCCCCCACCACATCTCCAACAGAGATCACTGCGATTCGGGTACATTAATGCCAGTTTAGCTGGCACCAGGTACCATCTCGCCAAAATTTTGAAGTTCCTCTCCTGTATTTTGCAGGAGATGGACGTCTTATGTGTCATATAAAGGGCCATATGAATCTCTTCAGATGTGAAAGATACCCCCAATTCCCTTTCCCAACTTATGAGGTAATCTGGACTACATTCCTCCTCTCCAGACACCAGTGAATGATATATTACCGATACTGCTTTTGACGTGGCGGAAGCAGAGACACACAGCTCCTCAAACGGCAATAGTTTCCTATTCAATCTAAGGTTATTTTTTTGCCTTTCAACAAATGATTCTAATTGCGAGTATTGGTATTGTACTGATTCTAATGGAAGATCATCCCTTGCCTCTCTAAAAGGAAGATCATTGATCTGTTTAACCCCTTGTTTGGATAGTAAAGCATGGAATGTAACGTTCTCTTCAGTAGGTATGCCTAAAAAGGAGCTTTTGTGCAGAGCTGGAAGGAATCTCAGGTTCCTACCTAAAGGAATAAGAGGACCGTCTGGTCTAAATTGTTCTGATACCATATGTTTTGGTGACTGTATCAGTGATGCAATGGAGGCGCTAATCGGTGATGAATGAATTGGTTTCATGTCTTTCAGAAAATCTTTTGGGGTCCACAAAATAGCTGCTGGGTCGAAATTTGTGATAGAGGCTTCCAATTGTATCCAACGTTTATCATGTCTATGTTTAAAAGCATCAAGTACCCTATTCAGAATAGCTGCTTGGTAATATGCTTTACAGCATGGTAGAGCTAGACCTCCCTCTGATTTAGGTCTGATGAGTATCTTAGTAGCTATACGTGCTGGTTTTTGGGCCCAAATAAATTTAGTGAAGGTTGAGTTCATCCTGGATAGGTAGGGCTGTTTTAAAGTTGCAGGAACTGCTTGGAATAGGTACAGTAGACGTGGCAAAACGTTCATTTTAAGGATATTAATCCTTCCTATCCAGGAGAACTCCTTCCTTTCCCAGCCTCCCAAATCACTTCTTATCTTTTTCATTAGGGGATCAAAATTTTCTTTTATTATTGTATCTGGAGATGTCGCTATTTGTGTCCCTAGATAGTTTAGTGCATCTGTCCTCCAGTTAAACGGGAAATTCTTCACCAGGTTTTTCCTATTCTCTTCAGATAATGCAATGGTAAGCGCTTCACATTTACTCACATTAAGTTTATAATTACTATGAATTGAGAATTCCTCAATAGTAGCCAATAGCGAGGGTAGGGAAGTATGTGGTTGAGTAATAAAAAGGAGTAGATCATCTGCATAAGCTGAGCAGACATGATGCCTTTTCCCAATCCTGATACCTTTAATGTCCGGATTGTTTCTAATCGAATTTAATAGATGTTCCATGCATAACACGTAAAGTATTGGAGATAGTGGGCATCCCTGACGTGTTCCATTTCTAATATTTACTGGATGGGACAATGTACCATTAATTTTGATTTTAGCTGTGGGATTATTATAAAGGGCCATTATTTTTGCTATCAAATTTGGGCCTAAACCAATTTGCTTTAAAGTGAGCTCAAGGAACCTCCAGTCGACCCGGTCAAATGCCTTCTCGGCATCCAGAGCAAGAAGAACTGAACCGAGTTTAGCATTGTGTGCGTAGCTAGCAAGAGCGAACGCTCTAAGACTATTGTCTCTTGCTTCTCTATTTTGTATAAATCCAACCTGGTCCGGGTCGACCAAAGGCTCCAAGAGCCCCATAAGTCTATTTGCAATGATTTTTGAGTAAATTTTTGTGTCCACGTTTAACAGGGAGATCGGCCTATAATTGTTACACAAATTAGTGTCCTTGCCATCTTTCGGGATTACTGTGATGTATGCTTCTAAAGATGACGGTAAGAATTTTTGTGATTCGGAAATAGAATTATACAAATTTAAAAGATATGGGGAAATGACATCCGGAAATACTTTGTAAAACTTTGCTGTAAACCCATCCGGGCCCGGGGATTTGCCATTGGATAGATTTTTGATTACCTCTTTAATCTCTTCCAAAGAAAAATCTTTATCCAATTCTCTACTCTCTTCAAAGGATATTTCAGGAAGTTTAGTTTTGTTGATGTACTCTAGCAAGGTATCAGGAGTGGTTGCTCTGTCTGAGGATCTATTGTGTTTAGGAAGCTGATATAGCTTGTCATAGAATTTTTTAAAACAATCAGAAATTTCTTCAGTTTTGTGCGTGATCACTCCTTTTATATTTTTAATAGAGGGTAT
Organism: Dendropsophus ebraccatus; assembly: GCF_027789765.1. Taxonomy (NCBI): domain Eukaryota; kingdom Metazoa; phylum Chordata; class Amphibia; order Anura; family Hylidae; genus Dendropsophus; species Dendropsophus ebraccatus. Next base: position 43,293,521 of record NC_091454.1, on the reverse strand, counting down.
AATATTCGATGTACGCTTATTTTTGAGAGCGTTTGCTAAAAATTTACTGGGCCTATTACTCCAAATATAAAAACTCTTACCGCAGATTTGTACAGTTTTTTTATATTGCTCATGGATTATATCCTTTATTTTACCTCTAGTTTCGTTCAATTCTATTAATGTCTCTGCCAATAAGGAACTTTTATGAGCGGATTCTAATTCATTCAATTTAGCTAGAAGGTCATTTAATTTTTTGGTTTTATCCCTCTTAAGTCTTGCCCCGTGTGAAATCAATATACCCCTTGTAGAGGCTTTGAAGGCTTCCCATTTAAAAACATCTGCCGTAGAATCCTTTTTATGAGCTTCGCCGAAAATTTCAAATGTAGTTTTGAGTTCAGCTACACATGCTACATCATCTAGTAGAGACTCATTAAGTCTCCAAATCGCAGCGAATTTCTTTTTAGGTAAAAGAGACATAATGGCGTGTACTGGCGCATGATCAGAATGGACTATGTTACCCATTATGGCATCTTTAAGGGAACCCAGAATGGAATGTGATATAAAAATATAATCCAATCTAGTGTAGGAATTGGTTGGAGCTGAGTAAAATGTGTAGTCCCTTACTGCAGGATTTAAAAGTCTCCAGGAATCATATAATTTAAGATCTCTCAGGGATTTTTGGATCCTTTTTATGTCTTTGAGTGCGACTTTCGTTTTACCCGTGGATGTATCTATCAAAGGATTCATCGGGATATTAAAATCTCCTCCAAGTATTATCTGACCCTTTGCGAAAGTTTGCAGTGTGCTCAGTGTCTTCGTGATGAACTTGGCCTGATTATGGTTTGGGGCATATATATTTGCCAGAGTCAATGTCTCTTCAGCAATTATACAATTGATGAAGATATACCTGGCTTCAAAATCTGTCTTTACATCCAATAATTTATAAGGGAGTGTTCTGTGGATGCCAATGGAGACACCCTTAGTCTTTTTATCAGGAGAAGTTGCGTGGTGCCATGTTGTGAAATATCTATTCTTCCCTAAATCAGGAGTTTTATCTGTTTTGAAGTGGGTTTCCTGAAGCATAACGATGTGTGACTTCCTCTTATGTAGTGAGTATAAAACATTAGAACGTTTTTCGGGAGTATTAAACCCGTTGACGTTTAATGTGGTGATGTTGATGTCTGTCATTGTGAATGTAAGTGTATAAAACTTACAGTTGTGCGGAAGTCTATGTCAGTGATGAGGTCTTGGTCTTGGTCTTTCGGTATGTACTCTGTATTGCCAAGGACTTTCAATGATCACAACCGCAGGGGAATAGGGAAGGAAGGGAAAGCTGGAGAAGAAAAGAGAAAAAAGAAAAAAATTTAGCACCTTACAATAAGTACAATTATTCAGACAGGTAAAATCAAACCAAAACCTGAACTAACTATATATACAAAGAAAAAAAAAAAAAATAAGGAAAAGGAAAAAAAAATGGAGATAATAATAAAAAAAGCGTAAACAAAACGCGGGGGTCTATCTATGACAATTTGTCATTAAGTCTTGATAAGCAAGACAAACTATTGGGTGGGTGAGTTGACACGCCGGTAGGCCTATATAAAGTTATTAGTGTCTAGGCCTATTTGACATCAAAATATGATTTTAGAGGAATTTAAAATACAATATAACAAAGAAACCTTTTAAAACATCCTATAATTTAGCTTTGCTAGGGAAACCTTACTCTAGAAAATAAATTCCAGTGATAAATCCCACCAGGCCTCTAACTAAGAGGACATCTCTGTTGGGAATCATCCCTGTATCTATGTGCGGTCCTTAAGACTAAAGATTAATCATTTAAATAACTGAGTAAATCTATAACAATGTTGCTGCTCAAGGAAGGAAAAACACATAACAAAGAAAACAATACACAGACAACTTATTCAAAGGATTCCTTCTCATCGCGATCTTCAGCGCGGTCCGGGTTGATGGCTCCTGGGCGTCTTCCTATCCCTCTCTCTTTGTGGTCGGGGTGGCAGGTCCGGTCTCCTGATGTCCTCTGTGTCGCCAGGTCTTGGAGTCGAAATGTAGTTGGGTGGAGGCAGTATCATAGTCTCATGTAGATCACACCACTCATGAAGGTACAGATTTGGAAGGTTTAATGCTTTCAGGAATTCTTGCAGATCTTTAGGTTCTCTAAGAATGAGAGTGTTTCCGCCGTGTCTCACTGATAGAGAGAAAGGAAACCCCCATTTATATTGAATGTTGAGCTCTTGTAGTTTTTGCGTGAGTGGTCTGAGCGTAGCTCTTTGTCTGAGGGTCAGCAACGATAAATCTGTAAAGAGCTGGATCCTAGCTCCATTGAAGTCTATGTTGTGAATTTCTCTCGCCTTTTTCATGATGTCTTCCTTCTGCATGTAGTAATGCACTCTACATATGGTGTCTCTGGTTTTTCTTGAATCCTTCCCCTTCGGTTTTAGGGCTCTATGAACCCTATCGAGCTCTATGTGGGTATCCAATGGTCTTCCCAGGATCTTGTTAAACAATGAAGAAACCGCTCCATATAATTCGGCCGATTTAACTTCTTCAGGCAACCCTCTAATCCTGATATTATTACGGCGACTCCTATTTTCGATGTCGTCTAGCCTGAGGGTTATCATCTTTTGGGAGATTTTCAAGGATTCTGTAACAAACTTCAACTCTTGTAGTTTATCGTCTTGTTTCGTTTGGACTTTATCAATCTCTGCTGATCTCTTTTCCAGGGTCTTAACTTTATCATGAACCACAGCCAGATCCCTTTGCCAAGATGCCTTGAGTTCTTTTCCCAGATTGTTCAGGTCTTGTTTTGAGGGAATCAAGGACAATAACGCCTGTAATTCCGGGTGCCCCTGTAAGGCCTTCAAGGCATTTTCTGAAGCTACTGATTGCGGGGGTACACTGGGCATGGGGTTATGTATCACTGAATCTGCAGAAGAAACTGAAGATTCGTCAGAAGAGGACATGTCATGAGCGTAGAAGGACTTGTTCATGTCCAACTTATTAGGAGTTTTCATGAGTTTCCTCTTAATTGGGGGAGAAATTTCCTCCTCTGAATCATTCGGGGTCACATAGCCGTCTGACAAGTCAGAATCCTGCGATCCTCTCTTATGCTGTGTGGGTTTATGTGATGTAATGGATTCTTGTCCAATATTTCTATTTTCATTAAAAGATTGGGACAAGTCCATATTATCAGCCTGATCCTGATAGCTTTTGACAGAATGCATGGCTAATCGGGCGGAAGAATCATCATTCGGCTTGTTAGTTGTATATTGCTCCCTCTTATGTGCCTCCTCCAATATGGCTGACTTAGCATTTTTCAATGGGGCCATCTCCCTCTGTCTCTCCGTTATGTCAGAGGGGCTTTTATTATAGTGCACTGGCTTTTTTAACATCTGGGGCTCCCACTGGACAGATACAGATCCCTTTTTGGGGATTGCACCTAATTCCCCCATCTGTATCTGTATCTCTCTCCCAGCTGCCCCATCCAATATGGCTGCCGCTGCCTCACTCTGAGCGGCTGTTCCCGGCTGCTTATTGAGAGTCTCCTGCTCTGCTTTACTCAATGCTGGGGTTTGCCGGGGCATTACAGGTTCCCTACTCACTGCGGGCACCTCCGCTGCTGGAGTCGGGTCTCCTGCTGCTCTCCGGTCTGTTTCCCCTCTCCGTCCGGGATCCTCCAAGATGGCCGCCGCATCATCAGGCTTAGAGCTGCGGCCGCTCCGATCCGCCGAGTCATCTTTCTGCAACTCGGATCCTCTGGCCGTAGCGCTCATCTTGGTCCCCGGTACTTCCTTTCCCTTAGCCTTCTTGTCGGTTTTCTTTGTGGCCAACATATCAGCTCTTTTCTCCTCTCTAAGCTGAGGCCGCAGACGGAGCTCTCTTCACACGCTGTTAACCATCAGCGTGCCAAGCACCGCCCCGCCGTTGATTTTCTATGGGAATTGCAGAAATGACTTCTAAGCCTCAAAATAATGACTTTTTTTCCTAAGGTAGGTAGGAATGAAACTCAGTGCGGGCTGCATGGGGTCCCCCCTGGGCACCGCAGACCTAAGCTTGTTTAACTCCTACCTCTTAAAGGGACCGAGAAAAAATGACCTTTTCTGCACTCCAATGTAAGTCAATGGGGCAATTTTTTGGCTATGTGCTAGAAATGAAATTCAGTGCGGATTGGATGACAGGCACCCTAGGCACCCAGGATCGGCATTAGTTTCACGTGTATCTCTTAAGCCGGCAGAGAAAACCCACCTGATATGCGCTCCACACAATTGAATTAGAGACGCCGTTGATTTTCTATGGGAATTGCAGAAATGACTTCTAAGCCTCAAAATAATGACTTTTTTTCCTAAGGTGGTAGGAATGAAACTCAGTGCGGGCTGGATGGGGTCCCCCCTGGGCACCGCAGACCTAAGCTTGTTTAACTCCTACCTCTTAAAGGGGACCGAGAAAAAATGACCTTTTCCTGCACTCCAATGTAAGTCAATGGGGCGATTTTTTGGCTATGTGCTAGAAATGAAATTCAGTGCGGATTGGATGACAGGCACCCTAGGGCACCCAGGATCGGCTTTAGTTTCACTGTGTATCTCTTAAGCCGGCAGAGAAAACCCACCTGATATGCGCTCCACACAATTGAATAGAGACGCCGTTGATTGTCTATGGGAATTGCAGAAATGACTTCTAAGCCTCGAAATAATGACTTTTTTTCCTAAGGTGGTAGGAATGAAACTCAGTGCGGGCTGGATGGGGTCCCCCCTGGGCAACGCAGACCTAAGCTTGTTTAACTCCTACCTCTTAAAGGGGACCGAGAAAAATGACCTTTTCTGCACTCCAATGTAAGTCAATGGGGCGATTTTTTGGCTATGTGCTAGAAATGAAATTCAGTGCGGATTGGATGACAGGCACCCTGGGGACCCAGGATCGGCTTTAGTTTCATGTGTATCTCTTAAGCCGGCAGAGAAAACCCACCTGATATGCGCTCCACACAATTGAATAGAGACGCCGTTGATTTTCTATGGGAATTGCAGAAATGACTTCTAAGCCTCGAAATAATGACTTTTTTTCCTAAGGTGGTAGGAATGAAACTCAGTGCGGGCTGGATGGGGTCCCCCCTGGGCACCGCAGCTCTAAGCTTGTTTAACTCCTACCTCTTAAAGGGGCCGAGAAAACATGACCTTTTCTGCACTCCAATGTAAGTCAATGGGGCGATTTTTGGGCTATGTGCTAGAAATGAAATTCAGTGCGGATTGGATGACAGGCACCCTAGGGCACCCAGGATCGGCTTTAGTTTCATGTGTATCTCTTAAGGCCGGCAGAGAAAATCCACCTGATATGCGCTCCACACAATTGAATAGAGACGCCAGTTGATTTTCTATGGGAATTGCAGAAATGACTTCTAAGCCTCGAAATAATGACTTTTTTTTCCTAAGGTGGTAGGAATGAAACTCAGTGTGGGCTGGATGGGGTCCCCCCTGGGCACCGCAGACCTAAGCTTGTTTAACTCCTACCTCTTAAAGGGACCGAGAAAAAATGACCTTTTCTGCACTCCAATGTAAGTCAATGGGGCGATTTTTTGGCTATGTGCTAGAAATGAAATTCAGTGCGGATTGGATGACAGGCACCCTAGGCACCCAGGATCGGCTTTAGTTTCACGTGTATCTCTTAAGCCGGCAGAGAAAACCCACCTGATATGCGCTCCACACAATTGAATTAGAGACGCCGTTGATTGTCTATGGGAATTGCAGAAATGACTTCTAAGCCTCAAAATAATGACTTTTTTTCCTAAGGTGGTAGGAATGAAACTCAGTGCGGGCTGGATGGGGTCCCCCCTGGGCACCGCAGACCTAAGCTTGTTTAACTCCTACCTCTTAAAGGGACCGAGAAAAAATGACCTTTTCTGCACTCCAATGTAAGTCAATGGGGCGATTTTTTGGCTATGTGCTAGAAATGAAATTCAGTGCGGATTGGATGACAGGCACCCTAGGCACCCAGGATCGGCTTTAGTTTCATGTGTATCTCTTAAGCCGGCAGAGAAAACCCACCTGATATGCGCTCCACACAATTGAATAGAGACGCCGTTGATTTTCTATGGGAATTGCAGAAATGACTTCTAAGCCTCGAAATAATGACTTTTTTTCCTAAGGTGGTAGGAATGAAACTCAGTGCGGGCTGGATGGGGTCCCCCCTGGGCACCGCAGACTCTAAGCTTGTTTAACTCCTACCTCTTAAAGGGACCGAGAAAAAATGACCTTTTCTGCATCTCCAATGTAAGTCAATGGGGCGATTTTTGGTCTATGTGCTAGAAATGAAATTCAGTGCGGATTGGATGACAGGCACCCTAGGGCACCCAGGATCGGCTTTAGTTTCACGTGTATCTCTTAAGCCGGCAGAGAAAATCCACCTGATATGCGCTCCACACAATTGAATAGAGACGCCATTGATTTTCTATGGGAATTGCAGAAATGACTTCTAAGCCTCGAAATAATGACTTTTTTTCCTAAGGTGGTAGGAATGAAACTCAGTGCGGGCTGGATGGGGTCCCCCCTGGGCACCGCAGACCTAAGCTTGTTTAACTCCTACCTCTTAAAGGGACCGAGAAAAAATGACCTTTTCTGCACTCCAATGTAAGTCAATGGGGCGATTTTTTGGCTATGTGCTAGAAATGAAATTCAGTGCGGATTGGATGACAGGCACCCTGGGGACCCAGGATCGGCTTTAGTTTCATGTGTATCTCTTAAGCCGGCAGAGAAAACCCACCTGATATGCGCTCCACACAATTGAATAGAGACGCCGTTGATTTTCTATGGGAATTGCAGAAATGACTTCTAAGCCTCGAAATAATGACTTTTTTTCCTAAGGTGGTAGGAATGAAACTCAGTGCGGGCTGGATGGGGTCCCCCCTGGGCACCGCAGACCTAAGCTTGTTTAACTCCTACCTCTTAAAGGGACCGAGAAAAAATGACCTTTTCTGCACTCCAATGTAAGTCAATGGGGCGATTTTTTGGGCTATGTGCTAGAAATGAAATTCAGTGCGGATTGGATGACAGGCACCCTAGGGCACCCAGGATCGGCTTTAGTTTCATGTGTATCTCTTAAGCCGGCAGAGAAAACCCACCTGATATGCGCTCCACACAATTGAATAGAGACGCCGTTGATTTTCTATGGGAATTGCAGAAATGACTTCTAAGCCTCGAAATAATGACTTTTTTTCCTAAGGTGGTAGGAATGAAACTCAGTGCGGGCTGGATGGGGTCCCCCCTGGGCACCGCAGACCTAAGCTTGTTTAACTCCTACCTCTTAAAGGGGACCGAGAAAAAATGACCTTTTCTGCACTCCAATGTAAGTCAATGGGGCGATTTTTTGGCTATGTGCTAGAAATGAAATTCAGTGCGGATTGGATGACAGGCACCCTGGGGACCCAGGATCGGCTTTAGTTTCATGTGTATCTCTTAAGCCGGCAGAGAAAACCCACCTGATATGCGCTCCACACAATTGAATAGAGACGCCGTTGATTTTCTATGGGAATTGCAGAAATGACTTCTAAGCCTCGAAATAATGACTTTTTTTCCTAAGGTGGTAGGAATGAAACTCAGTGCGGGCTGGATGGGGTCCCCCCCTGGGCACCGCAGACCTAAGCTTGTTTAACTCCTACCTCTTAAAGGGACCGAGAAAAAATGACCTTTTCTGCACTCCAATGTAAGTCAATGGGGCGATTTTTGGGCTATGTGCTAGAAATGAAATTCAGTGCGGATTGGATGACAGGCACCCTAGGGCACCCAGGATCGGCTTTAGTTTCATGTGTATCTCTTAAGCCGGCAGAGAAAACCCACCTGATATGCGCTCCACACAATTGAATAGAGACGCCGTTGATTTTCTATGGGAATTGCAGAAATGACTTCTAAGCCTCGAAATAATGACTTGTTTTCCTAAGGTGGTAGGAATGAAACTCAGTGCGGGCTGGATGGGGTCCCCCCTGGGCACCGCAGACCTAAGCTTGTTTAACTCCTACCTCTTAAAGGGGCCGAGAAAAAATGACCTTTTCTGCACTCCAATGTAAGTCAATGGGGCGATTTTTTGGCTATGTGCTAGAAATGAAATTCAGTGCGGATTGGATGACAGGCACCCTGGGGACCCAGGATCGGCTTTAGTTTCATGTGTATCTCTTAAGCCGGCAGAGAAAACCCACCTGATATGCGCTCCACACAATTGAATAGAGACGCCGTTGATTTTCTATGGGAATTGCAGAAATGACTTCTAAGCCTCGAAATAATGACTTTTTTTTCCTAAGGTGGTAGGAATGAAACTCAGTGCGGGCTGGATGGGGTCCCCCCTGGGCACCGCAGACCTAAACTTGTTTAACTCCTACCTCTTAAAGGGACCGAGAAAAAATGACCTTTTCTGCACTCCAATGTAAGTCAATGGGGCGATTTTTTGGGATTTGTGCTAGAAATGAAATTCAGTGCGGATTGGATGACAGGCACCCTGGGCACCCAGGATCGGCTTTAGTTTCATGTGTATCTCTTCAGCCGGCAGAGAAAACCCACCTGATATGCGCTCCACACAATTGAATAGAGACGCCGTTGATTTTCTATGGGAATTGCAGAAATGACTTCTAAGCCTCGAAATAATGACTTTTTTTCCTAAGGTGGTAGGAATGAAACTCAGTGCGGGCTGGATGGGGTCCCCCCTGGGCACCGCAGACCTAAGCTTGTTTAACTCCTACCTCTTAAAGGGACCGAGAAAAAATGACCTTTTCTGCACTCCAATGTAAGTCAATGGGGCGATTTTTTGGCTATGTGCTAGAAATGAAATTCAGTGCGGATTGGATGACAGGCACCCTGGGGACCCAGGATCGGCTTTAGTTTCATGTGTATCTCTTAAGCCGGCAGAGAAAACCCACCTGATATGCGCTCCACACAATTGAATAGAGACGCCGTTGATTTTCTATGGGAATTGCAGAAATGACTTCTAAGCCTCGAAATAATGACTTTTTTTCCTAAGGTGGTAGGAATGAAACTCAGTGCGGGCTGGATGGGGTCCCCCCTGGGCACCGCAGACCTAAGCTTGTTTAACTCCTACCTCTTAAAGGGACCGAGAAAATATGACCTTTTCTGCACTCCAATGTAAGTCAATGGGGCGATTTTTTGGCTACGTGCTAGAAATGAAATTCAGTGCGGATTGAATGACAGGCACCCTGGGGACCCAGGATCGGCTTTAGTTTCATGTGTATCTCTTAAGCCGGCAGAGAAAACCCACCTGATATGCGCTCCACACAATTGAATAGAGACGCCGTTGATTTTCTATGGGAATTGCAGAAATGACTTCTAAGCCTCGAAATAATGACTTTTTTTCCTAAGGTGGTAGGAATGAAACTCAGTGCGGGCTGGATGGGGTCCCCCCTGGGCACCGCAGACCTAAGCTTGTTTAACTCCTACCTCTTAAAGGGACCGAGAAAAAATGACCTTTTCTGCACTCCAATGTAAGTCAATGGGGCGATTTTTGGAGTGTATGAAGGAGGGACACCTGAATCCAGCCCCCAGATGCCCCCCCATCCTCAGAGTTAGTGGGATGATCTTTTGGGAACTGATCTTCCCACTGCTGGATAAAGGTTACCACCTGTACGGGGATAACTTTTATACCAGCATCCCCCTCTTCCAGTCCCTCGCTGCCCGAGCTACTGTAGCTTGTGGCGCTGTCCGAAAATATCAGAAGCAGTAACAGAGCCCTATTATTTAGCAGCCATGGAGCGGACCCAGCGCTTCTGGATATAAAGGACCCCGTATCTCACCAGGGCAACATTTTCCAGGTGACGTCCCCCACACTGGAAAACAGGAGACCCCAGAAGAAGTGCAGAGTGGCGTAACAGGGGGATCAGGAAGGACACCATTTACCAGTGTGACACCTCTCCTGATCACCCCGGCCTCTGCATACTGGATCGTTTCAAGGCATACCACATGTCATTGGAGTTCTACATTTTCTAAATTCTGTCCCTTATTCCTATTTCAGGGGTCACGTTGATCCAGGGATTATTCTGATCCTTGCCTTCCTCTGGATCAACACAGGTTGAATTTGATGGACACCTGTCATTTTCAACCTTATAAACTAATAATTGGCCTAATACCCCCAAATAAATTAAAATTGTTCCTTTTCCACAGCTAAATAGGTATGGCCACCATTCCCATTAGAGACTTTCCATGATGCAATTATAAAGCCTCTGTTCTGCCAGGACAGTAGAAACCCCCCACAAGTGACCCCATTCTGAAAGCTACACACACCCCATAAGGAATCTAACAAGGGGGGCGGTGGGGATATGGCCCCCTGGTGACGGACACATTTGTGCCGTTAAAATGAAAAAAAAAAAATGGTATTTTTTATTTTCACGGCACATGTAATACATATGTGCCTGTCACCAGTGGGGTCCATATGCTCACTGCACCCCTTGTTAGATTCCTTGAGGGGTGTAGTTTCCAGAATGGGGTCACTTGTGGGGGGTTTCTACTGTCCTGGCAGCACAGGAGCTTTGTAATTGCAACATGGCCTCCATCCTCCATTTCAGCCTCTAAATGGCGCTCTGTCCCTTTGGTGGCTTGCCCTGTGCCCATATGGCACATTATGTCCACATGTGGGGTATTTTCTACTCAGGGGAAATTACCCTACACGTTCATTTTCTTTTAAAGCCCTTGTGGAAATGGAAAAAATCAAGGCTAGACCAACATTTAGTGTAAAAAATGTTTAATTGTTTTAAATGTTTACATTTTCACAAGGGGTTAAAAGATAAAAAAAAAAAAAAAAAAAACATAAAGCGCCATGCGGGTGCAGGGTAAGCCTGCAAAGGGAAGGAGCGCCATTTGGCTTTTGGAGGCTGGATTTGGCTGGAATGAATTTCGAGGGCCTTGTTGCATTTGAAAAGCCTTGCCAAGACAGTTAAAAGCCCCCACAAGTGACCCCATTATGGAAACTACACCCCTCAAGGAATAATTACACCACAACAAAGCTAAAGTTTAAATATCACAATTTTATTTGATACGATTAAAAATCACATAAAAAATCTTTTTAGTGCCAAAGGAATCCAGTAGTAAATGACAGCCAAGACACCTCGATCTTACAAAATGTTGGAATATACCACTATATTATGTAAACATCAAAGAAAGTCAATGTATGTAACCATGCAGTGTATCCACACAGCCTCGCAAGATAACTAAGTACACTATCCAACTAATCCCACAATTATATGAAATGAACATACAAGATGCTTACCCATCGTGTGTCTGGCGCCAATAACCCCGACGCACGTTTCGCATACAGGTCGCTTTATCAAGGGGCGTATCTAACTCCTGTCTCACACACTATTTATATCGCTAATGCGCATTCCTTTCGGGGCATGACGCGGGTCAAAGGAGGGGCCAGGGATCACGCAGCTTCCTTCCGGCCTACGTCACTGGAACGCACGTCCACCGGTGGAACGCAAGTGGACATGCGCACAGCAACTCAAGAGGCCAAGTCGGAAGAGCGCCTGCGCCAGATTCTCCCCGGACCCGCGTACACGGACGGTATCTCAAATTCCCTATTCGGAGACTGCATGATTACATAAATTAACATGGTTATATCAGGCGTGTCTAATACATAGTGAACTATAAATAAGTGCATAAATCTACATCATTTATTACAATTTCATACATCGTGTTATAATATCACAAAAAATAAAGTGCCAAGTGCAAAATTTCATACATATAAAAAGACAAATGTACATATAACAACCATAATATAGAAAAATACTCATAATTAAAGTGTACTATGCAATCTGTATACTAGTTATAAATAACGTGTTTTATATATAAAAGTGCTTGTAGTGAAAAATCCTGTACATTATAAAAGACACTGTCCTTGATTCACCATATAAATATCATCTCCTCTATTTTTCTATAATATCCGTCCATAATTCATAACGTGTTGTTCCTTTTTTCTTTTTTCCTTTTAGTGACCCCTCTTCCCCATCATATGTAGGAATCCACATCATGCTTCATGTAACCCATCACCAAATTACTGAAAATAAAAATAGAAATATATATAACAAGACAATAGTTAAAAACATGCTATTAAAATTTGACACACATGGAAAACTAAAGGAATGAGGCAAAGCTTCGCTGTTCATTTAACCCATAAGGGGTCAGGCTACCTAGCGTGTGTATCCATCTGCATTCTTTTTGGGCTAGGATCTTCTTTTGATTTCCTCCTCTAATGCCACCTACCACCTTCTCAATTCCTCTCACCTGAAAGGACCTAGGGTCACTATTGTGGCACAATTTAAAGTGTCGAGGGATTGTTGTCAGTTGACCAATATCAGAGCATTCTTTTGCCGCCACAATACCTCTAACGTGTTCCCTGACACGAATCCTCAATTCTCTAGAGGTAAACCCCACATAAATCATATCACATCCATAATGGCATAATAGATGACAAAACGAGTAGAGCAAGATATATAATCCCTAATTCTATATTGTTTTTGTCCATCTGCTGATCTAAAACTGTCTGTTCTTACAATGTTTGAACATGCTCTACATTCACCACAAGGAAAACATCCTGTACGTGGATTCCCACCCATTGTGAATGGATTTTTGATTTTGGGGCTATAGTGACTTTTCACTTGTTGCATTTGAAAGGCCTCTGTGTTGCCAAGACAGTTGAAACCCCCCACAAGTGACCCCATTATGGAAACTACACCCCTCAGGGAATGTATCAAGGGGTGTAGTGAGCATATGGACCCCACTGGTGACGGGCACAAATGTGGAACAATTTGTGTAGAGCAATTTCCCCCGAGTCCGTAAATACCCCACATGTGTACATAAAGCGCCATGTGGGCGCAGGGCAAGCCTCCGAAGGGAAGGAGCGCCATTTGGATTTTGGAGGCTGGATTTGGCCAAAATGGATGATGAACGCCATGTCGCATTTACAGAGCGGTCGTGCTGCCAAGACAGTGAAAACCCCCCACAAGTTACCCCTTTCTGGAAACTACACCCCTCAGGGAATCTAACAAGGGGTGCAGTGAGGATATGGACCCCTTGATGACGGGCACATTTGTGCCGTGAAAGTGAAAAAATGAAAGTTTTCACTTTTACGCCACATTGTTCCACATTTGTGCCCGTCACCAGTGGGGTCCATATGCTCACTGCACCCCTTGTTACATTTCTTGAGGGGTGTAGTTTCCAGAATGGGGGTCACTTGTGGGGGTTTCAGTGTTTTGGCAGCACGAGGGCTCTGTAAATGTGACATGGCCCTTGAAATCCATTCCAGTGAAATTCAGCTTCCAAAGGTCAATTGGCGCTCCTTCCCTTTGGAGGCTCGTCCTGCGCCCACTTGGCACTTCATGTCCACATGTGGGGTATTTCCGTACTCAGGAGAAACTGCGCTACACGCTTGGTGTTTTTTTTTTTTTTTTCTTTTATCCCCTTGTAAAAATGAAAAATGAAGGCTAGAACAACGTTTTTTACGCCACATTGTTCTGAAAATCTGTGAAGCACCTGTGGGGTCCAAATGCTCATTGCACCCCTTGTTACATTCCTTGATGGGTGTAGTTTTCTAAATGGTGTCCCTTTAGGGGTGTTTTTTAGCCTCTACCAACCTAAAGTGGTACAGTCAAATAAGACCAAAGGAAGCATTGAAATTCACTAGGCGCTCCTTTATATCTGAGGCTTGTGGTTGTGTCAAATAGCGCAATAGGGCCACATATGTGGTATTTCTATAAACTGCAGAAATGGGGCAATCAATTTTGGGGTGCATTTCTCTGGTAATAGGCTTATAATTATGAAAAATATTGGATTACAATAAAATCTCTGCACAGAAAATTAAAATTTTCAAATTTCTTACACACTTAGCTTTTATTTCTGTGACTCCCCTAAAGGGTTAAAAAAACCTTTCTGTGTGTGCTTTTGCAGAGTTTTGGGGGTGTAGTCTCTGAAATGGGGTGCTTTGTGGGGATTTCTAACATACAGTCCCCTAAAACACACTTTAATTAGGCTATGTTCACACTACGTATATTTGAGGCTGTATATTTGAGGCTGTATAGCAACCAAAACAAGGACTGGATTGAAAACACAGAAAGGCTATGTTCACATAATGTTGTAATTGAGTGGATGGCCGTCATTTAATGGCAAATATTTGCTGTTATTTTAAAACAACGGCTGTTATATTGAAATGGCAGTTATTTACCGTTATATGAGGGCCATCCACTCAATTTCAACATTGTGTGAACAGAGCCTTTCTGTGTTTCCAATCCACTCCTGGTTTTGGTTGCTATGAGGACCTGACTTGCAGACCAAATACTGCCTGAAATGTACGTAGTGTGAACCCAGACTAAGGCTATGTTCACACTGCGTATATTTACGGCCGTATATTTTTTCAGTCCGTACCTGTACGGCTGCTCATCAGTCCGTAGTTTGCCTGCACTTACGGTCGAATCGGAAGAGCACGTCCGTACTGTCATGTTGATTTCCGGCTTGGTTCGATCCTGCGTCAAGCACGTAATTTATTCAGCAATCAGCCCCCGACCCAAATAAGCACACCCACATCCCTATAAAAACTACGCCCACACGCGAAGTTAACCCATCTGCTTTATTTGTCTTTTATAAAACATGCCGGAGGCAGCAAACCGGCATGCAAGTCCACATGTGCCCCTTGTGCTCTGTGTTCTGTGGAACATACGCCATCGTTATAAACTAATGTGTGTAAGTGTTATTTTATAAATGCTTTATATTTTTTCTAAAATCGTGAAGCTTTGTAGACATGTTGTTAAAATCTAGTATATTGGAATATTTTCACCTTGTCTTCATGTATGTTTTCTGCAAGCTCCCTTAGGGTACGTTAACACTTATTGGATCCGCAGCTGTTTTGCAGCATTGGATCCGCATCAAATCTGCACCATCAAATCGGCTGCAGATCTGATGCAGATCCTGTAGTTGTGAACGCACCCTTTAAAGTACTGTTTACAGTAAAATGTACTTAAATGCAAATATTCAATACCTTTGTCATTAATTGTCATGATTAAAAAAATTTTTTATTTTTTTTCCCTTTTTTTATGTTAGAAGAGGAGACAAGAGATGCTGCGGCGGCATCAGATTGGGTGGCGCTATTGGGTGCACCCCATCAACACCCGGAGGGAGACCCGTGGCCACATTGGTTGCCTGTACGAGGAGCTGCGTCGGTATGTAATATATACAATGTTTAATTTTTGGGGGGGTTTATGTTTTACTTAGCTCTTTAAATAATCATATATTTTTAGATAATGCCATTAATATTATCTTTTGCCTTACAATCTTATTGCATTTTCTGCCTTAGTTTCCCTCTCACACCTTCCTATGATCAGTGTGTATGTGTTTTTGCCTTAGGGCCCTTTTTTACACAGATTATCTGACAGATCATCTGCCAAAGATTTGAAGCCAAAACCAGGAACAGACTATAAACAGAGATCAGGTCATAAAGGAAAGCCTGAGATTTCTCCTCTTTTTAATTCCATTCCTGGCTTTGGCTTCCAATCTTTGGCAGATAATCTGTCAGATAATCTTTTTGTGTAAAAGGACCCTTACATTAATATTGCCACATTTGTTCCAGGCATCCAGAGAAATTCCATGCCTTTGTGAGGATGCCTATCGAGGCCTTTGAGACAGGACACCCACCTGCGGGAATCCATCCCTCCTGTGGCCCGTCTGCTCATAACGTTGAGATGAGGACTAGGGATGAGCGAACCATTACGAACCAGATTCGTTACGAACTTACTGGTACCGAACTGAACTTTCAAAAAGTTTGTTACGAAGTTCGTTAAAACCGCAACGGCGTCGCAAAACTGTATTGTTTTCACAGAATGGAAGAGGATATAAGGAACTAGATTTGCATTTCCAGGAAAATACATAGTGCTTGAAAAGAGCGCCCCTTTACTAGTGACTTCTCTTTAAGAGAAACTTGGATCCCATTCCTTTAAGAGCGACATGGCTCCCGTCCCTATAAGAGTAACTTGGGTCCCATACCTTTAAGAGCGACTTGAGTCCTGTCCCTTTAAGAGCTACATGGATCCCTTTAAGAGCTACATGGATCCCTTTAAGAGCTACATAGATCCCTTTAAGGAACCCATTTAGCTCTTAAAGGGACCTATTTCGCTCTTAAAGGAACCCAGGTCGCTCTTAAAGGGACCCAGGTCGCTCTTAAAGGGACCCATTTCGCTCTTAAAAGGGCCCAGGTCGCTCTTAAAGGCACCCATTTTGCTCTTAAAGGGACATATTTCGCTCTTAAAGGGACATATTTCGCTCTTAAAGGGACCAAGGTCGCTCTTAAAGGAACCGATTTATCTCTTAAAGGGACATATTTCGCTCTTAAAGGGACCCATTTTGCTCTTAAAGGGACACATTTCGCTCTTAAAGGGACATATTTCGCTCTTAAACGGACCAAGGTCGCTCTTAAAGGGACCGATTTTGCTCTTAAAGGGACATATTTCGCTCTTAAAGGGACCCATTTTGCTCTTAAAGGAACATATTTCGCTCTTAAAGGGACCCAGGTTGCTCTTAAAGGGACCCATTTTGCCCTTAAAGGGACATATTTCGCTCTTAAAGGGACCCATTTTGCTCTTAAATGAACATATTTCGCTCTTAAAGGGACCCATTTTGCCCTTAAAGGGACATATTTTGCTCTTAAAGGGACCAAGGTCGCTCTTAAAGGGACATATTTCGCTCTTAAAGGGACATATTTCACTCTTAAAGGGACATATTTCGCTCATAAAGGGACCCATTTTGCTCTTAAAGGGACCCAGGTCGCTCTTAAAGGGACTTATTTCGCTCCTAAAGGGACATATTTCGCTCATAAAGGGACCCATTTTGCTCTTAAAGGGACCCAGGTCGCTCTTAAAGGGACATATTTTGCTCTTAAAGGGACCCAGGTTGCTCTTAAAGGGACCCATTTTGCTCTTAAAGGGACATATTTCGCTCTTAAAGGGACCCAGGTCGCTCTTAAAGGGACACAGGTTGCTCTTAAAGGGACCCAGGTTGCTCTTAAAGGGACCCATTTTGCCCTTAAAGGGACATATTTTGCTCTTAAAGGGACCAAGGCCGCTCTTAAAGGGACCGATTTTGCTCTTAAAGGGACATATTTCGCTCTAAAAGGGACATATTTCGCTAATAAAGGGACCCATTTTGCTCTTAAAGGGGCCCAGGTAACTCCTAAACGGACCCATTTCGCTCTTAAAGGGGCCCGGGTCGCTCTTAAAGGGACCCATTTTGCTCTTAAAGGGACATATTTCGCTCTTAAAGGGACCGATTTATCTCTTAAAGGGACCGATTTATCTCTTAAAGGGACATATTTCGCTCTTAAAGGGACCCATTATGCTCTTAAAGGGACCAAGGTCGCTCTTAAAGGGACATATTTTGCTCTTAAAGGGACCAAGGTCGCTCTTAAAGGGACCGATTTTGCTCTTAAAGGGACATATTTCGCTCTTAAAGGGACCCAGGTTGCTCTTAAAGGGACATATTTCGCTCTTAACCCCTTAAGGACCGGGCCTGAAATGGCCTTAAGGACCGAAGCAAATTTTATGAATAGGACCAGTGTCACTTTATTCATTAATAACTTCGTGATGCTTTTACCTATCTGGCTGATTCTGAGATTGTTTTCTCGTGACATATTGTACTTCACATTTCTTGTAAATTGAAGTCGATACTTATAACGAATCTTTATGAAAAAAACCAAAATAACATGAAAAATTGTGAAAAAATGCATTTTTCCAACTTTAAAACTTTTCTGCTTATACAGAAAATGGTTATGCCACATAAATTATATATTAAATAGCATTAGCAACATGTCTACTTTATGTTGGCAGCATTATTCAACTATATTTCATTTTTTTTAGACAATAGAAAGCGTAAAACATAAGCAGCAAATTTCCAAATTTTCTGTAAAATTTCAAAATCAGATATTTTTAGGGACCTGTTCAGGTTTGGGCTAGGTTCACACTATGTAACTGTGCGGCCGTATTTTTTATGCGGCTGTAAATGTGCGGATGAAACTACGGCCGTGGGAAAAAATAGACATGCGGCTCAAAACATACGGTCATTTACTTGGAAATCTGGTTCAACTAAAAATAACAAATAAAATCTTAAGAAAGTGATGCAAACACCTCTGTAATGCATCTGGGAAAGCAGGGAAACAGTTAACATGAATTGCTATTACCGGGGTTTGCGATCCTCTGCAGTAATGCCGATGTCTCTCATGGTTAATATATTATGAAGTATGCCGGCCACAGCAGGCTTTAGGACGTGACTTAAAACAAAAACTAAATTGTTACCCTATATAAATTGGTAATGAATGATAAATATAGTAATATTTATCATTATTACTAATTTATATAGGGTAAAAATTTAGTTTTTGTTTTAAGATGGATCATTTACTCATCAGTTACATGCTTATTTTTGTATTTTCTGTATTTTTAATGTCTAACTTCGAGATTTACTCTATTTACGTTATTACACTATTCTAAATATGTTTTACGCAGTTTTCGTAGGCCACGTCCTCGGAACTCCGGAATCACATGACGCCGGTGCGCACGACCGCAATGGCGTAATGACGCCCGGCCGCTCACGTGACTTTGCCGTACCCAGACGCTGACCTCCGGAACTCCCTGGAAATGTAAGTTATGCATCTTTTACTTATATATGTTGTCTATATTATGATTTATACTCGATTCTTGTATTAGTTTACTTATATACATTTGAGGCGCTACTTATATCTATGTTGTCGCCCCGGAAGTGATGAGCCATTATGTCATATCATACACTATTTAAACCCATGTTTCCATTATGTTGTGTAAACTTGAGAAAGGCCACCTTATATTTGGCGGCCGAAACGCGTCGTTGTAATTTTAATAAATATCCCTTCTACGAAATAACCACTCCAATCTGTGGTTTACTGGACACCTGCGCCCTATACAAGCCGGGACTTCACATGGTCCTAAAGCCTGCTGTGGCCGGCATACTTCATCATTTATCGTACGACTCCCTTGGACGTACCCCGGCAGGAGCTGCGGTGTTCATTCTACTATACTCAATAATTAAATTTAAACTAATCCATCATTTTGCAATTAAATATACTGTTAAAATAAATATATATATAAATAAATGTATATTTATATATATAATTATTTTTTGACAGTATATTTAATTGCACAATGATGGATTCGAAACTGAATTTATTTCAACGAAAATGTGTTTTATTAATTAAATATTAATTAGTACAGGAAGCTCCATAAGCCGTTAATTCATATTGCCGGCAAAAGAGCATTCTGTACTAATCATCACTTTACTTTAATGAAAACATCAAATGTTTCTTCTAATTATGTTATCACAATAGCATTATTAGAAGAAATATTTAGAATTATATGTGCGCTCAGCTGATTGGCTGATCGGCTGAGCGCACATATAATTAGCGGGTCCGCAGCACAGTGACTTCATTGTGCTGCGGACCAGCGAAGAGACAACATCAGGGTGAGTATAGAGCTCTCCCCACCCCCTCCCCAGCACTGCACCCCTCCCAGCAAGGAAGGGGGGTCACTTAACCCCTTCCTTGCTGGGATGGGTGCAGTCTGACATCAGTCTGGCCCCCCAAGGGGTTAAGGGGGATGCAATACATCCTCCCTTAACCCCTTGGGGGCCAGACTGTAAGCAGCGATCTGTAAAGATGCTACATACTGTAAGGAGCACAACACCGTTCACAATGATGGGTGTTGTGCTCCTGTTTGTGTGTTTTTTGTGTGTTTCTCCCTTTTTGCTTTTCAGATATCGGTATCCTGGGGATTACGTCGGATTCCGTGGACTACGTCGATGACCAGCGTTTTTTTTTGTTTTTTTTTAATAAAATGGTCAATGAGGGGTGTGGGGGTGTTTTTATTTGAATAAAAAAAATTTTTAACTTGTGTCTTCTCTTTATTTCTTTACTTTATAGACTTAGTAGTGGAAGCCGTCTAATAGACGGAATCCATTACTAAGTTGGGGCCTAGTGTTAGCCGGTATAAAATGGCTAACACTAACCCCCTATTATTACCCCAGTACCCAATGCCACCAGGGGTACTGGGAAGAGCCGGGTGCCAGTGATCCCGGAGCGTCAAAATTGACGCTCCTGGACCGGGCGGCAGCAGGCTGGTAAGATTTAGGCTGGGGAGGGCCTAGACCAATGGCTCTTCCCACCCTGGTGTTACCAGGCTGCTGTCGTTTGGTTTTTAACCCGGCTGGTTATAAAAATAGGGGGGACCCTATGCGTGTTTTTTTTTATTATTTATTTATTTTAAAAAAAAACGCATAGGGTCCCCCCTATTAAAGTAAAGTGATGCTTAGTACAGAAAGCTCTTTTGCCGGCAATATGAATTAACGGCTTATGGAGCTTCCTGTACTAATTAATATTTAATTAATAAAACACATTTTCATTGAAATAAATTCAGTTCTAACGAATCCATCATTGTGCAATTAAATATACTGTCAAAAAATAAATATATATATAAATATACATTTATTTATATATATATATATTTATTTTAACAGTATATCTAATTGCAAAATGATGGATTCGTTAGAATTAAATTATTAAACAACGAAAGGGACTTTATTACAAAGAAAATGTGTTTTATTAATTTAATATATTAACTATTAGAGGCATCGGCATTCGGCATCATTGCCGGCTATTTTTGAAGTACTCCGTACGGACCGCCTGTCAATCCACGGCCGCGTTTCCATCCCCAAACAATGGTCTTGTTCATTTTTTACGGGTCCGTTTACAATAGGGCCGTAGATTCATACATAGTGTGCACTGTGCAGCCGTATAGCGTATACTTTCCAGCGTACGCATGAACCACCAAAAATACCGCTGCACAATTACAGCCGCAAATACAGCTGCACATTTACATAGTCTGAACCTGGCCTTAAAGTGTATTTATGGGGACTGTATGTTAGAAAGCCCCACAAAGCACCCCATTTCAGAAACTGCACCCCCCCAACTCTGCAAAAGCACATCCAGAAAGTTTTTTAACCCTTTAGGAGAGTCACAGAAATAAAAGCTAAGGGGGAGATTTATCAAAGGGTGTAAAATTTAGACTGGTGCAAACTGGCCACAGCAACCAATAACAGCTCAGCTTTCCTTTCAGCACTGCCTAAAGCTGAGCTGTGATTGGTTGCTGTGGGCAGTTTGCACCAGTCTAAATTTTACATCCTTTGATAAATCTCCCCCTAAGTGTGTAAGAAATTTGAAAATTTTAATTTTCTGTGCAAAGATTTTCTTATATCTTTCATATCTCAATATCTTTCATAATTGTAAACCTATTACCAGAGAAATGCACCCCAATATTGATTGCCCCGTTTCTGCAGTTTATAGAAATACCCCATATGTGGCCCTAATGCGCTATTTGACGCAACCACAAGCCTCAGATATAAGGGAGCGCCTAGTGAATTTCAACGCCTCTGTTATATTTGGTCATTTTTGACTGTACCACTTCAGGTTGGCAGAGGCTCTGGGATGCCAAAACCTAAAAAACACCCCTAAAGGGACACCATTTAGAAAACTACACCCCTCAAGGAATGTAACAAGGGGTGCGGTGAGCATCTGGACCCCACAGGTGCTTCACAGATTTTCCGAACAATATGGCGTGAAAAAATAAAAATTATTTCTTTATACTGAAACGTTGTTCTAGCCTTCAATTTTTCATTTCCACAAAGGGATAAAAGGAAAAAAACCCCACAAAACATGTAGCGTAGTTTCTCCCGAGTACGGAAATACCCCACATGTGGACATAAAGTGCCAAGCGGGCCCAGTGAAGCTGAATTTCACTGGAATGGATTTCAAGTCGCATTTACAGAGCCCTCGTGCTGCCAAAACACTGGAAACCCCCCACAAGTGACCCCATTCTGGAAACCCCCAAAAGTGAACCCATTCTGGAAACTACACCCCTCATGGAATCTAACAAGGGGTACAGTGTGCATATGGACCCCACTGGTGACGGGCACAAATGTGGAACAATGTGACGTGAAAGTAAAAATTTTCATTTTTTCAAGGCACAAATGTGGCCGTCATCAAGGGGTCCATATCCTCACTGTACCCCTTGTTAGATTCCTTGAGGGGTGTAGTTTCCAGAATGGGCTCACTTGTGGGGGGTTTCCAGTGTTTTGGCAGCACGAGGGCTCTGTAAATGCGACATGGCGTTCATCATCCATTCTATCCAAATCCAGCCTCCAAAATCCAAATGGCGCTCCTTCCCTTCGGAGGCTTGCCCTGCACCCACATGGCGCTTTATGTCCACATGTGGGGTATTTACGGACTCGGGGGAAATTGCTCTACACATTTTATGTGTTTTTTTCTATTTTAATCCTCTGTGAAAATGAAAAATTCAAGGCTAGACCAACATTATAGTGTAAAAAATTTAATATTTCATTTTTACGCCACATTGTTTCACATTTGTACCCGTCACCAGTGGGGTCCATATGCTCACTACATCCCTTGTTACATTCCATAAGGGGTGTAGTTTCCAGAATGGGGTCACTTGTGGGGTTTTTTACTGCCTTGGCAGCACAGGGAGTTTTTAAATGCAACATAGCCCTCGAAATCCATTCTACCCAAATCCAGCCCCAAAAAGCTAAATGGCGCTCCTTTCCTTCAGAGGCCCGTCTTGCGGCCGCATAGCGCCTTAAGTCCACATGTGGGGTATTTCCATACTCGGGGGAAATTTCTCTATATGTTTTGTTTTGTTTCTTCTCTTTTAACCCCTTGTGCAAATGAGAAACGTCAAAACTAAATCAATGATGTTGTGTAAAAATTACATTTTTTACACTTAAACATTGGCCTAGCTGTGAATTTTTCATTTTCACAAGGGTTTAAAAGAGAAAAAAAACACAAAACGTGTAGAGCAGTTTGTCCCGAGTACGGAAATACCCCACATGTGCACATAAAGCGCCATGCGGCCGCAAGACGGGCCTACAAAGGGAAGGAGCGCCATTTGGCTTTTGGAGGCTGGATTTGGCTGGAATAGATTTCAAGGGCAATGTCGCATTTACAAAGCCTCTATGCTGCCAGGACACTGGTAACCCCCCACAAGTGACCCCATTCTGGAAACTACACCCCTCAAGGAATCTAATAAGGGGTACAGTGAGCATATGGACCCCACTGGTGACAGGCACAAATGTGGAACAATGTGACGTGAAAGTGAAAAATTTCGTTTTTTTATTTTCACAGCACAAATGTGCCAGTCATTGAGTGGTCCATATGCTCACTGCACCCCTTATTAGATTCCTTGAGAGGTGCAGTTTCCAGAATGGGCTCACTTTTGGGGGGGGTTTCAATGTCTTGGCAACACAGGGCCTTTGTAAATGCGACATGGCATTCACCATCCATTCTATCCAAATGGCGCTCCTTCCCTTTGGAGGCTTACCCTGCACCCACATGGCGCTTTATGTCCAAATGTGGGGTATTTCCGTACTCAGGGAAAATTGTTCTACACATTTCGTGTTTTTTTTATCTTTTAACCCCTTGTGAAAATAAAAAATAAAGACTAGATCAATGATTTAGTGTAAAAATTTAATTTTTTTTTACACTAAATGTTGGTCTAGCCTTGATTTTTTCCATTTCCACAAGGGGTTAAAAGAGAAAATAAACACAAAACGTGTAGGGTAATTTCCCCTAAGTACGAAAATACCCCACATGTGGACATAATGTGCCATATGGGCACAGGGCAAGCCACCAAAGGGACAGAGCGCCATTTAGAGGCTGGAATGGAGGATGGAGGCCATGTCGGGTTCGCAGAGTGCCCGTGCTGCCAAAACATTGGAAACCCCCCACAAGTGACCCCATTATGGAAACTACACCCCTCAAGGAATGTAACAAAGGGTGCAGTGAGCATATGGACCCCACTGGTGACAGGCACAAATGTGGAACAATGTGCTTTGAAAATGAAAAATTTAATTTTTTACACTAAAACGTTGGTGTAACTTTGAATTTTTCATGTTTACAAGGGGTTAAAAGAAAAAATAAAATAAAATAGAAAAAATAAAATCAACGCTTAATCACGTAGCGCAATTTCCCCTGATTACAAGAGTACCCCACATGGGGACACAAAGTGCAAAGTAACCGCACGGAAAGCCTCCAAAGGGAAGAAGCGCAATTTGGATTTTGGAAGCTGGATTTGGCCAGAATGGAGGACGAAGGGCTCTCAGAGCCCCCGTGCTGCCAAAACAGAGGAAACCCCCCACAAGTGACCCCAAAGAACTCAGGAATCTGTGGTTCGTACAGGGTGGGGTCACTTGGGGGGGCTTGTAGGGATTCCTGGGGCCTAGTCCTGGGGCAGCGCCTTGGGGGCTTGTCATCACTAAATGGTGATGACGATGAGGAAAGAAGAGGGAATGAGGGATCTTCCTCTTCTCCCTCACTGGTTGTCTCAGAATCGGAGGCAATCCAGGCAAATGCCTCCTCTGCCGAGAACAACCTATGGGCCATTTTTTTGTTATTTTTTCTTTAGGATGCCTTTACACACACCGAATCCGCACACTGCGGATCCAGCGTCAGTGCATCCCTATGATTGACATCCCTCTGCCTATATGTAAGTTAACGCCCGCTGGCCGAAGCATACTTTGCCTCCTCCCCGCTCCGGCTTGCTTCGGGGCTCCCGGCGTCTGCTCATCCCACCGCAGCCACTGATTGGCTGAGCGGGACGTCCTGCCGAGAACCCCCAAAGCAAGCCGGAGCAGGGAGGAGGTGATGTATGCTCCGGCCAGCAGGGGGTTAACTTACACGCAGCGGGATGTCATTCCCGCTGTGTGTATGTATTCTCATAGGGATGCACTGACACTGGATGCGCAGCGGATTTCGTAACGTGAAATCCGCTGCGGATTCGGTGTGTGTGAAGGCATCCTTAAAGGGTGTGTTAAGTGTTATTCTTTTACACGTGTAAATGTTAGTGTGAGTTTTATGTACTGTTTTTACATTTTGTGTGTGGTCTTTTTGACTCTTTTTTTTTTTTTACATCGCGGCAGAAAAAAAGGACGGAGGGGATAGGGTGACAGGAGAGGCGAGAGAGGCTGCAGGACGGAGGTAAGAGGGTGGCAGGAGAGGGTAAGAGGAGAGGAGAGGTGGCAGCGGAGAGGGGGTAGGTTGGCAGGAGATGGGAGAGGGTGGCAAGAGAGAGGAGAGGATGGCAGGAAAAAGTAAAGGGTGGCAGGAGATGGGAGAGGGTGGCAGGGCGGAGGGTGGCATGACAGAGGGTGGCAAGAGAGAGTAGAGGGTGGCAGGAGAGGGGCAGCAGGACAGAGGTGAGAGGGCGGAAGGACAGGGGAGAGGGT
This sequence comes from Dendropsophus ebraccatus, assembly GCF_027789765.1. Lineage (NCBI taxonomy): Eukaryota > Metazoa > Chordata > Amphibia > Anura > Hylidae > Dendropsophus > Dendropsophus ebraccatus. Next base: position 43,268,196 of record NC_091454.1, on the reverse strand, counting down.
AAGAGGAGAGGTGGCAGCAGAGAGGGGATAGGTTGGCAGGAGATGGGAGAGGGTGGCAAGAGAGAGGAGAGGGTGGCAGGAAAAAGGAAAGGGTCGCAGGACAGAGGGGAGCAGAGTGGCAGGACAGAGGGGAGCAGAGTGGCAGGACAGAGGGGAGCAGGGTGGCAGGATAGAGGGAAGCAGGGTGGCAGAACGGAGGGAAGCAGGGTGGAAGGAAAGAGGGGAGCAGGGTGGCAGGACGGAGGGAAGCAGTGTGGCAGGAAAGAGGGAAGCAGTGTGGCAGGAAAGAGGGGAGCAGGGTGGCAGGACGGAGGGGAGCAGGGTGGCAGGACGGAGGGGAGCAGGGTGGCAGGACGGAGGGGAGGAGGGGGAGCAGGGTGGCACACAGAGGGGAGGATGGGGAGCAGGGTGGCACACAGAGGGGAGGAGGGGGAGCAGGGTGGCACACAGAGGGGAGGAGGGGGAGCAGGGTGGCACACAGAGGGGAGGAGGGGGAGCAGGGTGCCACACAGAAGGAGGAGGGGGAGCAGGGTGCCACACAGAGGGGAGGAGGGTGGCACACAGAGGGGAGGAGGGGGAGCAGGGTGGCACACAGAGGGGAGGAGGGGGAGCAGGGTGCCACACAGAGGGGAGGAGGGGGAGCAGGGTGCCACACAGAGGGGAGAAGGGGGAGCAGGGTGCCACACAGAGGGGAGGAGGGTGGCACACAGAGGGGAGGAGGGGGAGCAGGGTGGCACAGAGGGGAGGAGGGTGGCACACAGAGGGGAGGAGGGGGAGCAGGGTTCCACACAGAGGGGAGGAGGGGGAGCAGGGTGCCACACTAAGGGGAGGAGGGTGGCACACAGAGGGGAGGAGGGTCAGCAGGGTGGCACACAGAGGGGAGGAGGGGGAGCAGGGTGCCACACAGAGGGGAGGAGGGTGACACACAGGGGAGGAGGGGGAGCAGGGTGGCACACAGAGGGGAGGAGGGTGGCACACAGAGGGGAGGAGGGGGAGCAGGGTGCCACACAGAGGGGAGGAGGGGGAGCAGGGTGCCACACAGGGGAGGAGGGGGAGCAGGGTGCTACACAGAGGGGAGGAGGACCAAGGTGGCAGGACTGAGGGGGAGGCTGGTGACGGTGGCGGCACATAACGGCATGGGGGCGGACGGGGGCTGCATGGGGTGGATTGGGTGCAGCACAGGGGCGGAGCAGTAGCGGCATAGGGGCGGCACGGGAACACACTGAACCGGGCAATGTAATTCATGGATCATGGGGGTCAAACTTCCCCCTCCGTGTGAAGTATAAAACAGCAGCCATCCTTCCGTGATCGCCGCGTCACGCGGCGATCGTTTAAAGGACCCGCGTACCGGTACGTCAAGGATTTTAAGAAACTTTGTAATTGGGTTTGTTATCCGAAAAAATGCATTTTTATCATGAAAAAGCAGTTTGAAGCTCTCCCCCCTGTCTTCATTGTTCTCCTATGGAGAGAGCTAAATAAAAGACCAAAACAGGACAACAAAGAGTTAATCTACAAATCCCTCACCTGATATCTCTTGGGACCATCACCAGTGACCTGTCTGAGCTCGGATTACAGCTGTCACCCAGCTCCCTGCCTGTAATCCTCTGTTATCTGCTTTCTGCTGCCGGCTAACTCCCTCCTTCCTCCTCCCCCCTCCCCTCTCCCTAGAGCAGACAGGGTACGTCTCCTGCAACAAGTCACGATTTTCAGATTTTTCAGAGTGGATGAAAAAGAGGAAGGAGGGGGGGACCTGGGAAAAGGCTTTTTACATGCAGATAATGGCAGATTTGGCTAATAAACCCAATTACAAAGTTTCTTAAAATCGCCTGGACTATTGATTTCTGCAAAAAAAAAAATACGACAGTGACTCTTTAAGTGACAGTGATCCATGACGTACCGGTACGTCATGGGTCTCTAAGAGGTTAAACGGACCAAGGTCGCTCTTAAAGGGACCGATTTTGCTCTTAAAGGGACATATTTCGCTCTAAAAGGGACATATTTCGCTCTTAAAGGGACCCAGGTAACTCTTATAGGGGCCCAGGTCGCTCCTTAAAGGACCCTTTTTCGCTCTTAAGGGGGCCCAGGTCGCTCTTAAAGGGACCCATTTTGCTCTTAAAGGGACATATTTCGCTCTTAAAAGGGACATATTTCGCTCTTAAAGGGACCAAGGTCGCTCTTAAAGGGACCGATTTATCTCTTAAAGGGACATATTTCGCTCTTAAAGGGACCCATTTTGCTCTTAAAGGGACATATTTCGCTCTTAAAGGGACCCAGGTCGCTCTTAAAGGAATCGATTTTGCTCTTAAAGGGACATATTTCGCTCTTAAAGGGACATATTTCGCTCTTAAAGGGACATAATTCGCTCTTAAATGGACCAAGGTCGCTCTTAAAGGGACCGATTTTGCTCTTAAAGGGACATATTTCGCTCTTAAAGGGACCCAGGTTGCTCTTAAAGGAACATATTTTGCTCTTAAAGGGACCCATTTTGCTCTTAAAGGGACACAGGTCGCTCTTAAAGGGACCCAAGTTGCTCTTAAAGGGACATATTTTGCTCTTAAAGGGACATATTTCGCTCTTAAAGGGACATATTTCGCTCTTAAAGGGACATATTTCGCTCTTAAATGGACCAAGGTCGCTCTTAAAGGGACCCATTTTGCTCTTAAAGGGACATATTTCGCTCTTAAAGGGACCCAGGTCGCTCTTAAAGGGATCGATTTTGCTCTTAAAGGGACATATTCCGCTCTTAAAGGGACCCAGGTCGCTCTTAAAGGGACATATTTTGCTCTTACAGGGACCCATTTTGCTCTTAAAGGGACATATTTCGCTCTTAAAGGGACACATGTCGCTCTTAAAGGGACCCAAGTTGCTCTTAAAGGGACCCATTTTGCCCTTAAAGGGACCCAGGTCGCTCTTAAAGGGACCCATTTTGCTCTTAAAGGGACATATTTCGCTCTTAAAGGGACCAAAGTCGCTCTTAAAGGGACATATTTCTCTCTTAAAGGGACCCAGGTTGCTCTTAAAGGGACCCAGTTCGCTCTTAAAGGGACATATTTCACTCTTAAAGGGACCCAGGTCGCTCTTAAAGGGACATATTTCTCTCTTAAAGGGACCCAGGTCACTCTTAAAGGGACATATTTCGATCTTAAAGGGACCCAGGTCGCTCTTAAAGGGACCCAGGTCGCTCTTAAAGGGACATACTTCGCTATTAAAGGGACCAAGGTCGCTCTTAAAGGGACCGATTTTGCTCTTAAAGGGACATATTTCGCTCTTAAAGGGACATATTTCGCTCTTAAAGGGACCCATTTTGCTCTTAAAGGGACATATTTAGCTCTTAAAGGGACCCAGGTCGGTCTTAAAGGGACCCATTTCGCTCTTAAAGAGACCCAGGTCGCTCTTAAAAGGGACATATTTCGCTCTTAAAGGGACCCATTTAACCCCTCAAGGGACCCAGGTCGCTCTTAAAGGGACCCGGGTCGCTCTTACAGGTACTTAGTTCGCTCTTAAAGGGACCCATTTAGAGCGGCTTGGGTCCCTTTAAGAGCGACTTGGGTACCGTTCCTTGAAGTGCGGCTTGGGTACCGTCCCTTTAAGAGCAGCTTGGATCCCGTACCTGCTACATGGCTGCCTCAGCTCTGCTATTTTACTGACTGACCTCTGCTACTTATAATGGTAAAGACCATTGCTCGGTTACCATGACAATCTTACTCATGTCAGGGAGACAAAATGGTTAAGGACCTTCCATATATTACATCTTCTATTTGCCAATAGTGGACATGTGACTGTGGATGGTGTGATACAATGCATGACGAGACCTTAGAGTTCCTATTGGCTGCTATATTTCAGCTATTTGCATATGTGCTGTGATTGGCTGTCAGCAGTTAGAGTGTGGCCATTATTTGCAATGGGCCATTATTTTCTATGGGAAATTTGGGGTCTTTAAACATAAATTTCTTAAAAATGACAAATCCGATCGAAATGAAAAATAGATAGCACACCACACACACCCGAGGGCTTCGAAACGCAGTTTGAACGGAGTCTGTGCGCAAAGCGGTTCGGGCTGTATTACGCGCAGAAAAATGGCTGGAAGAAGAAACGGAAGAAGAAGAATACGGATTACAATATAGTGCTTTTCAAGCACTATAATAAACTAATAACTTGTAACCCTATCTATAACACCTAACCTTGTTAATGACTGAATGGATCATATTTAAAGATGAGCGAACCGGATTCGGGTTCGAGTCGATCCAAACCCGAACGTTCGGCATTTGATTAGTGGTGGCTGCTGAACTTGGATAAAGCTCTAAGGTTGTCTGGAAAACATGGATACAGCCAATGACTATATCCATGTTTTCCATATAGCCTTAGGGCTTTATCCAAGTTCAGCAGCCACCACTAATCGACTCGAGCAGGCTCCAGGTTCGCTCATTTCTAACCATATTATATTGGCATTAGTGGAATCAAATTATTATCCCAAATAATACTTACTCTGGTTACCAGCCTCATTCTCTTCACTCACGTTACACTGAGTATAGGGCTGAACTTTCACCTAGTAGTTTTCTGACCTCCAAAATGGTGGATGACTGGAAGTCCTAATATGGTTGTGTGACCAATCCACTTGGAGCTTTGCCAGAATTATTACATCACTGTAGGACATCATTATCCACCAATGCCATGAAGGCTTATGTGTTTTTATCATGAAATGGTATTTTTATCATGTGTTTACAGAATCTTACCCCTTTGACCTGTGGGTGTGTTTGGCAGTCTTTTTAAGTCTTTGTATGTATTTCTTGTGTATGCACAAATACACAATTTAAAGTACCAAATTTATATATATATATATATATATATATATATATATATATATATATATATATATATATATATATATATATACACACACACACACAGGGAGATTTATCAAACAGTGTTGAGTGAAACTGGCTCAGTTGCCCCTAGCAACCAGTCAGATTCCACCTTTCATTTTCCAAAGAGTCTGTAATGAAAGGTGGAATCTGACTGGTTGCTAGGAGCAACTGGGCCAGTTTCACTATTCATCATGTTTGATAAATCTCCCCCACAGTATATACCGTATTTTCCGGCATGTAAGACAATCCCTGACTTTCAGATTGTCAGGGGTTCACCTTCCGAAGCTCTCCCGAGCAGACCCTCTGCGGACCCGCTAGATACGCATAAAGTCTAAGGGTCAAATAGGTGAGCAAATATACACCTCTTCCTTTTTATCCCTTTCCTAAGATAATACACGAGGCACCTGGGCCTGCTGTCTTTTTTTTCTCTCCTCTGCTACATTATAAAATAATACCGAAATCTTGCAGTAGTTATTCTGGCAAGTAGGTCTAAGGGCCCTATTACATCGGCTGATAGTTTCTTTAGGCCCAGACCTAAAATCATCAGGCACACATCGCTACGTGTAATAGTGATGCACGGCAGACGCTGATGACAGTATAAAATAATAATGTATTTACTTACCTTACCACTGTCCCTAGAGTCCTCGGTCCTTATCCAGTCTCTGCAATTCTGCCTTTGGCTCCCTTCTGTTCTGCTTGCTGCACTGATAGGCAGTGGCCACTAAGCCAAGACAGACCGTAGCCTGTTGGGGCAGAGACCAGGGAAGGCCTAAGGACACCAGGGAACGCTGTAAGCCGAGTTAATCTTATTATTTTACACTAAGGCTACGTTCACACGTAGCAAAACTAGCGGTATTGTCCGCCGCGGAATGCAGTTAGCCTCCCTCTCATAATGGGAGTCTATCGGAGGCGTGCGCTGCTGCTCTCCCCGCGCTGAAGAATGGACGCTGTGAGAACAGCAGCACATGCCTCCCATAATGAGAGGGAGGCTAACGGCATTCCGCTGCGTACAATTCCGCCACGGAATTCCGCTAGTTTTGCTACATGTGAACGGGGCCTAAAGGCAAGGCACTTGCTGCCCGATAGTCAGCCCATGTAATTACTCAGTAAACGAGCGCTGATCTGGCAGATTGGTGCTCTTTTACAGTTTATGATTGGGCTCGAATACTAAAGGTGAAAATACACCTTCAATAACGAACAATCATTTCTGTGTTTTCTATTGGAAGAGGTAAGCCACACTGCTCTGGTGGTAACTCATCTCTCAGAAAACAAATTTATCATATGCAGAAGCTGGTCGCATTCATCTAGGATAACTCCTTTCTATTGGTGCCTTTTGTTCTTGGGGTTTGCTGTAAAGCATCTCTCTAAATGCTGTTAATAAAGCTAAAAGGAAGATTGCAGTCCCCATAATATCCAAGGCAGGGCCGCTTTAACCAGAGGGCACATGGTGCACGTGCACGTGCACCAGGCCCACTGGTTAAAGGGGCCCCCCCGAGCAGGCCGGCCGTTGCTATGTGCGACCAATGCGGTCGCACAGGGCTCCGGCCACCAGCCTGTCAGGGGGGAGCGCCATGGATGGGTAATCTTACCCCTCCATGGCACCCCCTGCAGGGCCCCCCAGGAGCACATGAGGGGCTATATACTACAGGGACACCTTAAAACTATGGAGGCACAGAGGGGTGTAACTATGTAGGAGTACAGAGGGGTGTAACTACTGTATAGGGGTACAAGGGACCTAACTACTGTATGTGTTGGAGCCTAAAATATTTGTCTGGCAGATTCTGGAGAGAAGATTCACAGCCAGGGGAAGACTTCAAGGTGGCCCAGGATGGATGGAGAGAAAAAGAAAAGGTGACAGACTCTGATCAGAGAAGTAGCCCCCGATGAGTCACTGGATGTAACTGCACTCTGTTATAGGGTTGTAGTGTTAGGGGTCATGATGTGGCGGTATTATGTAATGGTATCATTGGTGATATCTTTCTGTTTTGTTTAGTGCAGTTTTTATGTAATATGTAATCACTGTATGGTGGAAATAGTGTTATAAGGTAACTACTGTATGTATTGGGGCTCTTGATACAGTGTGGGGGCAAATTCAGTAATTATACAATGTGCCGAAAGGGAAGGGGGGGGCCCACTCTTAAGGGCTGTGCACTGGGCCCACCAATGTATTAAAACGGCCCTGATCCAAGGGTGCAGATTATCACTGATCAGTGAGATCAGGGCTCCTTAGCAGTGCCTTCAGAAGGCATGGTCAGTCACGCAAACAATCCCTGTAACGAGACAACCATGGCTGGCAAGTTCTGTGCGCATAAGCCCTATTCTGTTAATAGGGCTTGTGAAAAAAACTTGCGTGGCATGATTGTATGCATAGTAACCAGACTTTCTAGTGGCAAGGGTGACACGCTAGTGGTGAAGATTTGTAACGAGATGTAACGCAATGCAATGATTTTGGTGGGATTGACCTGTGAACTGTGTAGTGACTGTTCAGCTGAGCCAAATTGGCGAGTATAATCCATTCTACTGCTGATGTTTGTCTATTGCATGTCTCTCTCTCTCTGCACTATTGTTCGTATGTGTATTGTGGATGTGGGAAAAAACTCATTTGAGTCCCACAAGGAGGAAGAAAAATAAGGCGGGGGATGCTAAAACATAAGAAACCTCTTGCAGCTCTTCCAGCTGCAATGTCACATCCCCAGTTAAGCAGACAATCACTCCGCTGGCCCGTTACTTTGCAGCTGTACCCGGATTCTAGACGAAAATGGCAGTCTGGCCAAAAGGAGCAGTGTTACAGAGACACGAGGAATGTGGAGTGTTCCTTCTCCACCTCGCTTTTCACATGGAAAAATTCTTAACTAAATACAGACTACTAAAGTGTTGCAGTAAGTTAGAAAAATATGTGGTGATAACTTAAAAGAATTACATACTAGACCCAATATACAAATATTACCTCAAGTATACACAACTCTACATGATTGAAACGTAAAAAAAAAAAAAAAAAAAGTGAAAAACTTTCTAAATTAAAAATCCAGAAACATCACTATTCTTAAATATGGTTTAATACTTTTCTCCATTTCTGTACATCACAACACCAAGTTATTACTGCTTGGAAACGCTGATTTCAGGATATATAAGGTTAAGAATTGTACCCCATTTTATTTGTACATATATGTATATGATGTGCAACTAAAAAGAACACATTGAAGAAATTCAAAAAATTTGGCATTATTTCTAAATATAGCAAAAAGGAAGAAAGCTACCACTTTAATTCATTGTTTGGAGTAGAACAGCTTTCTAAATCAATGCAAATGTACATCCATTTTTTCCTTAGAAATTTTATAACAGGCCCATGAACAACAGCCTAATGCAAACTGTCAAGTCTGAGATCTCAAGACACAGCAAAATACTTATCTTGGAAGCAATTGGGACTACATAGTAAGTAGGACTGTCTTTAAAGGGAACCAATCACTTAAAAAACACCTGTAACACTATGGGAATGTGCTGTAGCAGCACCCTTCCCAAGCATGCTTTTACACCCCCCGTCCCTGAAATGTACAGCCCGAAAACTTACTTTTTAAACTTGGCGCCCTGTATGTAAATTGCCCCCAGGTAGTCATCAGGGCGGTGAGCCGCGGCAAGTAGTCACTGTCCCTGGGCGTTCAGGAGCAGCCTGCATAATTAGGGCGACGTCACCGAGAGGCGTGCTGTCCCCAATGTCAGCACGCCTACGTCCTTACTGCACCGCTTACACGCAGTACAGCGGGTCCGGTCTGCGCAGGTGCAAAATAGCCTTGAACTCATTGCCGGATCTCCAGCAATGAGTTTGAGGTTTTCTGCACCTGTGCAGTACGGTGCGGAGTGGACCTGCTGTACTGCGCAAGTGAGGCACCGCTAGAACGTAGGCGTGCTGATGTTAGGGACAGCGCGCCTCTCGGTGACGTCGCCATAATTATGTAGGCTAATTACGCCCAGAGGGGGCGTGATTTACCGCTCCAGAACACCCAGGGGATAGTGACTACTTGCTGCGGCTTACCGCCCCGATGACTACCTTGGGGCAATTTACAAACAGGGCGCCAAGTTTATGAAGTAAGTTTTTGGGTTGTACATTTCAGGGACGGGGGGAGTAAAAGCATGGTTGGGAAGTGTGCTGGGTGCTGCTACAGCACATTCCCATAGTGTTACAGGTGTTTTTTAAGTAATTGAAGGATCAGAAAGATTTAAACTACATGTTAGGCTAGATGGCAGGGAAAAAAAGAAGCCAAGTTGATTTTACATTTAAAGAGATCTAAATAAAAACTAATTCATTGAGAAACAGGCCACTTCATGTGGAAACAAATAACGTCTCACTCTCATGCAAGTAAATCATAACAGATGAGACAAAAAAAAAATTATTATATTGTGGCTTCAGCGCCAGGGACTAACAGAAGCACAATGTCAAATTAAGATAAATAGTATGTAAATCTTACTGACCCATCAGAGGAAGCATTTGTATGAGGGAAACAAAAAAGACTTAAAAAAAAAATGAATAAACAAAACGGAGAAACCTGTTCAAAGACTCAGAAGTCAAGTGATTTGCATATATGAATGGACCTCTTATTAGGATACTGTGTGGTATTGAGGGAAGGTGACCAACCACACACTCCTTTGTCAGTCATTAGATGCTTGGTTAAGCCAACCTGGAGCAGCTGTGAGCGTGACTAGTGTACGCAGTACTATATGCATGCTATGTGCTGTTCTTACAGGATCATGCAAGGATATATCATCTTTATAAGTGACCCTGTAATAAGGTTATATTCTATCCCTTCATATTAATGCTAACCTTGTACTTACATTTTGGTGCCTAAAGCACCCACTGAGGTTTCTGGCAGGTAGCCATATCAATGGATCTTATTTCATAATAATAATAATAAAAAAATAAAAAAAAAAAAACTTACATAGCACATATAAATTACAATCGGACTGAAGTGTCTGCTAACTGTTGGATACTTTTCATAGTTTTAGTGTGTACTCATTCATTCTTTATTTTGAGTGGGAAAAAAAATTGAACAATAAATGGATAGGGTAACAATTCATCATTTCCCCAGACATAAAATAAAAAGAACTCATAATGTTGTATGAACTTGCTTGGATGACAGAAGCAAATTAATTGCCTGTTTAGAAAGATAAAATGAAAAAAAAAAAAAATTCTTAAAATACAAGATGAACTGATTTTTTTGGTAAGTAAAAACGGATTCTGTCAAACATGTCCAAGTAGCATGAGGGAACCTTGCAGCTGCATTTACCATCCTGACAAAAGAAAAAGAAAAAAGTTTTCATTTTTCTTGTCCAATGCTTATAGGTAAAGTATTGGAAATGTTCAAATTCTAAGGCAAGGACCATTTTATTTTCCACCATAAATCATCTTGGGTTGGATGCTGGAGGGTTAGGCACATTTTGCCAGACCCATCTCGACTACCTAGTAGTCATCCAGGTCAAAAAATTCATCATCTCCTCCTTGGTACTCCATTCCTTGAAAATCAACTCTGTACCTCAAGATACCTGGAATACAAATAATGTTTTTATAAACCAGATAATACAGTAAAGCAAGTAACAATAAAATTACATTTTCTGACACTAGACTCCCTGTACACTGCTTAGCGTGAGCTCAGAAAGGAGGAGGAATGCTGAAAGCCAAACCTTGGGGATGCGGGAACATGCCTCTTCATACTAGCTAAGTGTCCTTTCAGACACAAAGATTTTTCAGCTGCAGGGGCCGTAAATAAGTGCCGATCAGAGAGAGTAGCGCTCATTTGCAGTGCCTTTACATGGCATGACAAATCAAAGGGCCCTGGCTGCACAAACTATTCTTGTATCTGACAGCATAGATAAGTACATATCTATGCTGTCAGTTTCCAGATCACTAGCAGCCTATACTCGCCACGCTGCTTGTGATCTGGCTTCTCCAGTTTTCTGTCAATCAGCTGAATTTTCAGGCCCCATGTCGTGCCTCCTCCAGAATGATTGACAGCCGAAGGAGGTGGTGACTAGGGATGCACAATGCACCGAAATATCGATACTACTATCGATATTTCGGGCAAAAAAAACGATTCAATACCAGGATTTCCTGGTATCGATACTTCATGTTACGCTGCATAATAGTGCAGTGCATAAAGTACAGTGCAGAGAACACGGCTGGCGGCTATCTGAGCGCCGGCCGTGTTCTCTGTATGCCTCTCCCTGCCCCCTGCGGTCACCTCCGCTGCGCGGCTCTCCCTCCGCTCCCAGCGGCGCCATTTTTAAATAGCCGGTACTTACTGTGTAGATGCGGCTGTCACACTGACAGCGGCATCTAACCACTCCGTATGCAGCAGGGGTGCCGGTGTCTCTCTGATAATAGAGTCCAACTCGGCCAGACTATTATCAGGGAAATGATTTATGCAGCGGAGCCGGAGCTGCACAGAGGTCTGGGGGCTGGGGAGAGAAGACTGAGAGCAGGAGGTCCCGGAGGAGGACAACGGAGGAGGCGGGTGGGGAGAGAAGACTGAGAGCAGGAGGTGGGTGGGAAGAGAAGACTGAGAGCAGGAGGTCCCGGAGAGGAGGACGGAGGAGGCGGGTGGATGTGCAGCACATGTGAGGATCCAGCCGGCTGGCTGGTGGGGGAGGTGGCCGGGGCTGTGAGGAGCAGACATCAGTGATGTGGGGGGTGACAAGGGGGGGTCGGCCTTGCTCTGGCTATAGTCTGTGTGCGATCCTGTGTAACCTCCTCTTCCTCAGCAATTTTGGTGATTGGTGCAGATAGCAGCTGTGTGGGCAGTCAAGGTATCTGATGCAGCAGAGCTGTCTTAGTGATATCTGATGCAGCAGAGCTGTCTTAGTGATATCTGATGCAGCAGAGCTGTCTTAGTGATATCTGATGCAGCAGAGCTGTCTTAGTGATGGGTGGTGCAGCAGAGCTGTCTTAGTGATAGCTGATGCAGCAGAGCTGTCTTAGTGATAGCTGATGTAGCAGAGCTGTCTTAGTGATAGCTGATGCAGCAGAGCTGTCTTAGTGACAGCTGATGCAGCAGAGCTGTCTTAGTGATATCTGATGCAGCAGAGCTGTCTTAGTGACATCTGATGCAGCAGAGCTGTCTTAGCGATATCTGATGCAGCAGAGCTGTCTTAGTGATAGCTGATGCAGCAGAGCTGTCTTAGTGATAGCTGATGTAGCAGAGCTGTCTTAGTGATAGCTGATGCAGCAGAGCTGTCTTAGACAGATATCACTAACTTTATTTTTAACACAATAAAATAAAAATAGTCCAAAAATTGGTATCACTGTAATAGTGCAGGGGTATTATATTTCTACCACTGTATTTTGTTTTAATTTTTTTTATACTTTACTAAGTATCGAACTGGTATTGAGTATCGAAATAAAAAAGTTAGTATCGGTATCGAACTCAAAATTCTGGTATCGTGACATCTTTAATGGTGACATAATCATGATCATGAGCATAAGTATAGACTGCTAGTGATCCAGAGACTAACAGCTAGGGCTGGGCGACATTGGCCTAAATCAATATCGTGGTTAATCGTACATGTAGCTGCGGTAACAATAACTGAATAACACAGAGAGGTCAAGCCATGTTATTAACGTGCATCACAACCATTAGAGGGGTAATATAAGAGCTTGAGCATACAGTTGCTGTAAGGAGAGAAAAAAGGAAAAACTATCTGCAGCAGTGCGGGTTTAATGTCCTGTCCATTCACCCTAACGACATTTGAATGCCTACCTCCAATTCCACCGAATCCTTTCACAAACTGAGATCCTTCTTGTGACTTGTCTGTAACAATCTCCAGTGTTGCTCCAAATTTTTTGTAGTTATTAGCAAACCACTCTAGTAGAGGCATACTCTCTATCAGCTCATGCTCTTGTCCTGTCTAAAGAGAAGACAGAAATATCATTAAGATCCCCACAAACAAGATGGTATCCAGTGGCTGTGCAGAAAGACTCAGCATTTTCTCTTGAGCTGCACTCAATATGAAAAGTACAGTGGTACCTTGGTTTAAGAGCGTTTTTGATTAAGAGCTCAGTTTTTCAAAATTGTTTAAGGGCATTGCTTTGGTTTAAGAGCTCCCTGTACTGGATGGGAGGGGCATGGTCTGCATAGCGAGGTCTACAGCACTGTCTCCCTCACCTTTCAAATCATGGCAGATCCACTTCAGGCTGGGGCTTGTATCAGGGGGCAGGGCTGTGGAGGTAATCTCTTCATAGCTGTAACCACTCTCTCTCCAGACAAGAGTGCTGCTATACTGTGCCCACATCAGCCCTGCTCATTTCTTCATGCTTCCTGCAATCTGTCAGTCCTGATTGGTCCATGGTGAACAGACACCCCTTCCCCATTGCTGTCATATGACCACACAGACCTCTGACAGCAGCCCTGCTTCTCTATTCTAGCCTGTTGTACTACACTACTGCATTATGGGGGTCTGCAGTTCCGTCCTGTATCTACAAATTGCTGCTGTATTATCAGGTTTATGCACTTACTATACATTATACTCCACATGCTGATCGCTATACTGTACACTAACTTATATTATCACATATTCAGCTGTTTCTCATTGTTTGTGTCATCTGTTGTTCATGTTAATTAGAATAAAAAATCATTTTTGGGGTGTGGAACCAATTCTCTGCATTTCAATGATTTCCTATGGGAACATTTGCTTTGGTTTAAGAGTTGATTTGGATTACAAGCAGAGACCCAAAACGAATTATGCTCATAATTCAAGGCACCACTGTACCACCACCACCGATATAGCTCCCAACTGCATACTATAGATCTACTGTACAGCTCCCCGAGGCTGCCAGCTGCATCTGCAGCGTTATCTTGACATTGGGGAAAAAGGTGTGGCAATCCCCAGAGCACGCTGACAGGCAGAGAGCTGTGTGTAGTCTTGGGCATCTCTCTGCTTAGATGACTAGTTGCTGCCCCTTCTTCCAGCTTCAAGCAGTGCTACAAAACACCTCCCCCCCCCCCCCCCCCCCCTCAGCGTGCTGATCTAAATTGTGCAACAGGAAACCATTTCAGCACAATCATGCCGATTGGTTCCCTTTAAATTCTTCGTTAAATATTTAATACTGCTTTGCATTGAACTATTTAAATGTACAGAGCTTTTTGGGGGCCAATTATTTTTGTGTTATGAACCATCATTTTCAATAGTACTATTCAGCTAGCTGGGACTACTGATTACATTTCAAGTTTTCTAAACCCAAATTCCAACCATTGGGTACTTTTTACCTGTCAAAATGTTCGGGTTCAGCAAGGATAGCTGAACCTGAATGCTCTTTGTTTGATTCCCCAGGACTGCATAAGTTGGATGCTGCCCTAGGGCTGTCATTAAAAACTTGCATACAGTGTGTGGCTGTATCCATGTTTTCTAGAGTAAATAAGACAGCATCCAATGTATGCAGCCACGGGGAAACAAATGTAGAGCGTTCGGGTTCAGCTAACGTTGCTAACATTTGGACAGGTTCGCTCAACACTACAAGTCTAAAGATGCACCAGATTTGCAGCACAAGCCACTAATGAAAAATCTGGTGCAGCCTTAGAGCGAGCTTACACTGTCCAAAATTGGAGACATTTCGAGTTTAGTCTAAAACTGGGTTAGTCCTGAGTTGTTTTTTAAAGTATCACATATTTACCAATTAAGAATGATCCAGTGACAATATCAAACAAAAAAGGAAGCTAGCTCATCATATTACATAATGCCTACCTCCTTGTCAGTGAAGTGTGATTTGTCTTTTTCTTGTTCTGGTGTTAGATAAAGAACTTTCTCTTCTAGACAGAGTAAGAAACAACAAGGTCAGTCTTTCAAATACAGGTTAATAGAACCTAAACTTATTCAACAGGAAAAAGTTTACCTTCTGAGCCATTACATCTTAAGACATATCTCATGATATCCAGGTTTTCATACACTATCAGAATTTCCACTGCTCCCATTTCCAATGCTTTTAGTGTGTCTTCAACACCAAAACAGTACTTTCCTGTGTCTTGACTAATTTCATCAAAGTATCTCCCTGGAAATTAAAAAAAAATTCTTCAGTACAAAAATCATATGATATATATTTATTAAATCTGCTAAGACCTAATACACACCTAAAGAAGAAAACCCTTAACACTTAGCTTTTTAACATCTCAGTGTATGGCTGCTCATTTCACACAGCGGCTGCTGCCTGTGATGTTCACCTGGCAGATACTGCAGTACTTGGCAGGTGAACATCATTGCGCATGCTCCAATTAACCATAGCAAAGTACGTCCGGGAGCCGCACTTTACATTGTGTGCATAAGCTATTTTGTGCGGCCATAGTGTACACAGAGGGGAAGATTTATCAAACGTGGAGTAAAGTGAAACTGGCTCAGTTGCCCCCGGCAACCAATCAGATTCCACCTTTAATTTTCTAAAGAGTCTGTGAGGAATGAAAAGGTGAATCTGATTGGTTGCTAGGGGCAACTGAGCCAGTCTCACTTTACATCATGTGTGATAAATCTCCCCCAGAGTGTATACACTGCAGTCGTTCCATAGAAAATAATAATTATTTCATACTTTCAATAAATAGTGGCTGGTGTTGCAATCTGCAACAATGGCAGTTATTTATAAAAAAAAAAATACAGTGTGTGAACATAGCCTTATGCTGTAATTGTGCAGCATCAACTTAGAGTTGGCACCTGTGTAACACATAATATATAATCAGAGCATGACCTGTAGGCGTACATGCTCTACTACATGGAATACAGAATGAGAACACCCTGATGGAACCACACTTTAAAAAGGGATAGATCACTTTATCAACAATTTTAATGAAAAAGCACTGTATCTGTAATAATGTGCCATTAGCTTACATACACACCCTCAAGCTGTGCTCTGTTTTCCCTACAAGGAAAGAGCTGCCTCCATGCAACCCTGTCCTCTGCTGCCATGAATTCTCTTAATATGGACAAGTACATTACCATGCTCCTCAAGCACAGTAGAGGACAACGAAGGAGGAGCATTTATGGCAGAGCAAGATAGGGCAATATGGAGGCAGGGCTTCTCCAGTAGACAGAGGAGAAGGGAAAAAAACAAATATTGAGCACAGTATGTATATAGACTAATAGCACACCACTACAGATGCAGCACTTTCATACAATCAGCAATAATGTGACAAAGCCATTTAATCTACTTTTAGCGCATACAGGTATAAGAAGAACAAAGGGTCCAAGCCTCCAAAAAGGGAGTCCTACCTAAACAAAGCCATGTACAGTTAAGTTTTTAAACATTTTTGTCCTAGACGCCTACATAATTCATACCTATTAGTTTCTTTTCTTGGATAAATTTCACATTTGAAAGGACTTCTGTTGATAGTTCGATAGCTTGGTTAAAACCATTTTCTCCCCCATAAGAGATATCTACTAGCTTCAGGACTTTGGACTGCAATCGCTAAGAAGAAGCAAAAAGTTCAGAGTCACATAACTGGAAATTACTTAATGTAAAAATTCTGTCTCATTCTGAGTCATTGTGCTGATCTTCTCTGTGCAGGTATACATGTGTTTAATGACTCAATTAAAATGTTAATGTCAAATAAAATGTTAAGGAAAACCCATCAGAACTTTGTGTTGTGTACCTCTGTTATTCAGTGTAGAAATAAATTAAAGCAAATGTAGCACTAAAAGCTCATGGAAAAAAAAAATATATCACCTGGTCAATGCCAGCATGGAAATCTCCACATCGGCGCTAACCAGGTAATATACAAAAAAAAATATATATATATATAATAAAAATAAAAAAATATAATTATAATAAAAATAATAAAAAAATATAATAATAATAAAATAATAATAATAATAAAATAATAATAATAATAAAATAATAATAATAATAAAATAATAATAATAATAAATAATAATAATAATAATAATAATAATAATAATAATATAGCCTTAACCCCTTAACGACATCGGGCGTAAACTTACGCCCTCGCGCCCTGGTACTTGGCGCATCAGGGCGTAAATTTACGCCCGATGTTTCCCCGATCGCTGCGTGTTCGCACACAGCGATCGGGGAAGATGGCCTGCTATAAATCATAGCAGGCCATCTTAGCTTCACGGCACGGGGGGTGGTTAACACCCCCCGTGCTTACAATCGCTGCTATAGGCTGATCAATTCAGATCAGCCAATAGCGGCGATCGAACCTTTCCGGGTCATCGGTGACCCGATGACCCGGAAAAAAATGGCGGTCGGTGCTGTCCGAGGACGGCACCGACCGCCATTACTGTAAAAAGTAATGGTGATCGCCGTGCCACCGGCCCGATCGCCGTGAACGGGCCGGTGGCACGGCGATCAGAGTCCCATAAAATAAAAAATACCTGCCCTGGACCCCTCAGCTAGGTAGCCGAGGGGTCCAGAGCAGGTATTTGTACATTACTCACATGTCCCGGGCTCCTGATCGGCGTCTTCCGGGTTCGCGGGGTCCTCGGCTTCCTCAGTGACGTCACGTTCGGCTTCTCTCGGCTATTTTCGGCTCCAGCGTCGGCTTTTTCCGTATTTTGCGCTCTGCTGCCCTCTAGCGGCTGATATGTGTAATACACTTATCAGCAGCTACAGGGACGTTCAGAATGTAAAAAAGTTTTTCTCCCCCCCCCCCCAAATTTTTTTTTCTATTTTCCGCACCCTATCGCCGCTGAGTGTTGATCAGCATCGCACGAAAGTGCGCTGCTAATCAGCAACTCCTCCTTTTTGGTGTAGGGTTTTTTTTTTTCTATATTCTACTGCCACGGTCTGCTGATAAGTGCCGCACATAAGTGCGGCATTTATCAGCAACGCCTTTGTTGGCGTAGTTTTTTTTTTTTATACTTACTGTAATAAAAAACACATAAAAAAAAACACTACATTACACCACACTACATTGAATAAAGTTTGACACTACACCACTACATACCCCATACACCAATCCCCGTATAAAGATGACCCCCAGGGTGTTTTCGGCGTCAGAGGAATACGTTATTGCCTCCGACACCGAAACAGCCAGTGAGGATGAATGGGGCGGATCCTTCTTTCCTCCATTCATCATCATCGTCCTCATCATCCAGTGACGTGTCTGGGGGTAGCGTAGCGTACGCTGCCCCCCAGACACGTCTTTTCCACCAGTACCGTCCCAATAAGAGATGACGGTATGGTGTGAAATTCTACAAACTCTGTGAGCGTACCTCAGGGTACACATACAGATTTAGAGTATGTGCACACTGCGGAATGGCGAAGGATAACCCTTCGTGCATTCCGCAGCTGGCACCCGCCGGCGGACTGATGCAGGCGCATGTCTCTACCCGTGTCATAGACTCCATTCTATGCACGGGCGGATTCAGTCGTCCATCCAAAGAATGAATACGTTGGACGGAGAGCGGAATCCGCCCGGGCATAGAATGGAGTCTATGACACGGATGGAGACGTGCGCCTGCATCACTCCGCCGGCGGCTGCCAACTGCGGAATGCACGAAGGGTTATCTGTCGCGATTCCGCAGTGTGCATGTACCCTTAGAGTGTATAAAGGAAGGGACACCCGAATGCAGCCCCCAGATGCCCCCTCCCCCCCCCAATCCTCGGAACAAGTGGGAAGATCGTCCGGGAACTGATCTTCCCACTGCTGGATAAAGGTTACCACCTGTACGGGGATAACTTTTATACCAGCACCCCCTCTTCCGGTCCCTCGCTGCCCGAGCTACTGTAGCTTGCGGCACAATACGAAAATATCAGAAGCAGTAATAGAGCCCTAATATTTAGCAGCCATGGAGCGAACCCAGCGCTTCTGGATATGAAGGACCCCGTATCGCACCAGGACAAATTTCCAGGTGATGTCCCCCACACTGGAAAACAGGAGACCCCAGAAGAAGTGCAGAGTGTGGCGTAATAGGGGGATCAGGAAGGACACCATTTTCCAGTGTGACACCTGTCCTGATCCCCCCGGCCTCTGCATACTGGATCGCTCCAAGGCATACTACACATCATTGGAGTTCTACATTATCTAATTATTGTCCCTTATTCCTATTTTAGGGGTCACGTTGATCCGGGGATTATTCTGATCGCCATTATGGAGTCGGGAAGGAATTTTTCCCCTGTGATGAGGCTACTGTCGTCTGCCTCACAAGGGTTTTTTGCCTTCCTCTGGATCAACACAGGTTGAATTTGTCATTTCCAACCTTATAAACTAATAATTGGCCTAATACCCCCAAATAAATTAGAATTGTCCCTTTTTCCCAGCTAAGTAGGTATGGCCGCCATTCCCATTAGAGGATGCCATGATGCAATTACAAAGCCTCTGTGCGGCCAGGACAGTAGAAACCCCCCACAAGTGACCCCATTCTGGAAACTACACCCGATAAGGAATCTAACAAGGGGGGCAGCGGGGATATGGCCCCCTGGTGACGGCCACATTTGGGACGGTGGGGTATTTTCGTACTCAGGGAAAACTACCCTACACGTTTTGTGTTAATTTTCTTTTTAACCCCTTGTGGAAATGAAAAAAATCAAGGCTACACCAACATTTAGTGTAATTTTTGTAAAATTTTTACTCTAAATCATTAATCTTGTCATGATTTTTTCATTTTCACAAGGGGCTAAAAGATAAAAAAAAAAAACACTAAATGTGTAGAGCAATTTCCCCTGAGTACGGAAATACCCCACATGTGGACATAAAGCGCCGTGAGGGCGCAGGGTAAGCCTCCGAAGGGAAGGAGCGCCATTTGGTTTTTGAAGGCTGGATTTGGATGGAATGGATTTCGAGGGGCCATGTTGCATTCAAAAGGCCTCTGTGTTGCCAAGACAGTTGAAACCCCCCACAAGTGACCCCAATATGGAAACTACACCCCTCAAGGAATGTAACAAGGGGTGTAGTGAGCATATGGACACCACTGGTGACGGGCACAAATGTGGAACAATGTGGCGTGAAAATGAAATATTACATTTTTTACACTATAATGTTGGTTTAGCCTTGAATTTATCATTTTCACAAGGGGTTAAAAGAGGGGAAAAAAAACAAAATGTGTAGAGCAATTTCCCCCCGAGTCCGAAAATACCCCACATGTGGACATAAAGCGCCATGTGGGCGCAGGGCAAGCCTCCGAAGGGAAGGAGCGCCATTTGGATTTTGGAGGTTGGATTAGGCTAGAATGGATGATGAACGCCATGTCGCATTTACAGAGCCCTCGTGCTGCCAAAACACTGGAAACCCCCCACAAGTGACCCCATTCTGGAAACTGCACCCCTCAGGGAATCTAACAAGGGGTGCAGTGAGGATATGGACCCCTTGATGACGGGCACATTTGTGCCATGAAAGTGAAAAAATGAAATTTTTTACTTTTACGTCACATTGTTCCACATTTGTGCCCGTCACCAGTGGGGTCCATATGCTCACTGCACCCCTTGTTAGATTCCTTGAGGGGTGTAGTTTCCAGAATGGGGTCACATGTGGGGGGTTTCCAGTGTCTTGGCAGCACGAGGGCTCTGTAAATGCGACATGGCCCTTGAAATCCATTCCAGTGAAATCCAGCTTCCAAAAGCCAATTGGCGCTCATTCCCTTTGGAGGCTCGTCCTGCGCCCGCTTGGCACTTTATGTCCACATGTGGGGTATTTCCGTACTCGGGAGAAACTGTGCTACACATTTTGTGTCTTGTTTTTCCTCTTATCCCTTTAAGAAAATGAAAAATTGAAGGCTAGAACAACGTTTTAGTGTAAAAAATAAATTTTTCTTTTTTCACGCCATATTGTTCGGAAAATCTGTGAAGCACCTGTGGGGTCCAAATGCTCACCGCACCCCTTGTTACATTCCTTGAGGGGTGTAGTTTTCTAAATGGTGTCCCTTTAGGGGTGTTTTTTAGGTTTTGGCACCCCAGAGCCTCTGCCAACCTGAAGTGGTACAGTCAGAAATGACCAAATATAACGGAGGCATTGAAATTTACTAGGCACTCCCTTATATCTGAGGCTTGTGGTTGCGTCAAATAGCGCAATAGGGCCACATATGGGGTATTTCTATAAACTGCAGAAACGGGGCAATCAATATTGGGGTGCATTTCTCTGGTAATAGGTTTATAATTATGAAAAATATTGGATTACAATAAAATCTCTGCACAGAAAATTAAAATTTTCAAATTTCTTACACACTTAGCTTTTATTTCTGTGACTCCCCTAAAGGGTTAAAACACTTTCTGGATATGCTTTTGCAGAGTGTGGGGGGTGCAGTTTCTGAAATGGGGTGCTTTGTGGGGCTTTCTAACATACAGGCCCCTCAAATACACTTTAAACCTGAACAGGTCCCTAGAAATATCTGATTTTGAAATTTTACTGAAAATTTGGAAATTTGCTGCTAATGTTTTAAGCTTCCTATTGTCTAAAAAAAAATGAAAGATCGTTTAATAAATGCCGCCAACATAAAGTAGACATGTTGCTAATGCTATTTAATATATAATTTATGTGGTATATCCACTTTCTGTATACGCAAAAAAGTTTCAAAGTTGGAAAAATGCAGTTTTTCACATTTTTTCACATTTGGGTTTTTTTCATAAAGATTCGTTATGAGTATCGACTCCAATTTACCAGAAATGTAAAGTACAATATGTCACGAGAAAACAATATCAGAATCAGCCGGATAGGTAAAAGCATCCCAAAGTTATTAATGAATAAAGTGACACAGGTCATATTCATAAAATTTGTCTCTGTCATTAAGGCCATTTCAGGCTCTGTCCTTAAGGGGTTAATGGTACATTCACTTTAAGTGCAACCTTACGGACAAGAAGGCATCTTCAATGTGTTACAGTGCCAGAGAGTGGCAGCACTAACCGGGGCACAGAACAAGCAGAGTGTTATCGCTATGGCAGTACTACGTCACCTGTGAAAGGGAGTAATATGACTGCCGATAGATCGATGGTCAGTGCCATGGCACTGCTTATGAGGCCATAGCCAGTTTCACATGACCGGAAGGATGGTATCACTGTGGTACTAGTACTGCTAAGAAATGGCAGAGGAGTGAAAGCTCCAAAAACCGTATCCTAGGGACAGCTGGAGTGGATGGGAAAGAGGAAAAAAAAAACACACAACTCTTTATTTCTATTGCCAACTGGTCATATGAAGAAATTGGAACTAATAATTCATAAAAGCACCAGAGGTTGCCAAAGTGCCACACAATTACACAATACAGTATATACAAACAGTCAGTAGGGAGCACATTTACTGCACCGAGCATGCTGTAGGAAATCACTGCAGCTCACACAGGAAAAAAAGGAAAAAAAAAAAAGAAAAAGATTTTGTGAGTACTCACCATAAAATCATTTTCTTGTCAGTGTTCACTAGGGGACACAGTGGGTATTGGCTGGTACAAGAGCAGTAGGAGAGGCCCGCATGGCTTAACAATGCAAAACCATAGGCAAAAAAATAAAAATAATAATAATAATAATAAAAAAAAAACTGTGACCAAAAGCCCTCATAGCAAATATGGGCGGGTGCTGTGTCCCCCAATGAACAATCGAGGAAAGGATTTTACAGTGAGTGCTCACTAAATCCACTTTTCTCGCTCGTTTCATTGGGGGACCCTAATAATGGGATGTCCCAAAGCAGTCCTCAGGGGTGGGAATAGACAAGGCTATCCCATTCTTGTATACACTCCTGGTGGGTAAGGGTTAATCTGGCCAGAAAGACAATGGCTCCTTTCAGCATGTGAAGGTCCTCTCCCTGTGACCTCCCAAATCAGCTTTATTTATAGGCCGGAGCTCTGAGATGCGTCTTTACATTCAAAGTTACAAATCATCCAATAGGGTTCAGCCTGTAGGATATTGCTTCCAATAAGAGCTGCCCATGATATATGACGTACGCATACATTACTACAGGTAATATGAGGACACAAAGAAAGTATAAGGAATATGGAAACAAAGAAGCTTTAAAATCCAAGGGAAAACACAGATAGGGCTGTGTGCAAAGATAAGCAACCCCCCCCCCCCATATGGGATAAGAACATCTGGTACCCATTAGCTGCTGAACAAAGGCAAACTATGCTTAACCACACATACATAATAATTATATATATATATATATATATATATATATATATATATATATATACATATATACAGTGGTACCTTGGTTTAAGAGTAACTTGGTTTAAGAGCGTTTTGGTTTAAGAGCTCACATTTTTTTAAAATTGTGACTTGGTTTAAGAGCATTGCTTTGGTTTAAGAGCCCCCTGTACTGGGTGGGAGCATAAGTGGGGGAGGGGCATGGTCTGCATAGTGTGGTCTACAGCACTGTACTCTGACCTAGGAAGTCTCCCTCACCTTCCAAATCATAGCAGATCCACTTAAGGCTGGGGCTTACATCAGGGGACAGGACTGTGGAGGTAATCTCACCATAGCTGTAACCCCCCTCTCCCTGGACAGAGAGTGCTGCTATACTGTGCCCACATCTGCCCTGCTTATTCCTTCCTGCTCCCTGCAGTCTCTATCAGCCCTTGTGTTTCCCATCCTCTCCATTACTGTACAGTAACTTATAATATCACATATTCTGCTGTTTCTGAATGTTTGTTTCATTTGTTTTACATGTTATTTAGAATAATAAATCATTATTTTTGGGGTGTGGAACCAATTGTCTGCATTTCTATGATTTCTTATGGGAAAATTTGCTTTGGTTTAAGAGTGGATTACACATACATACATACATACATACTCACCGGCCACTTTATTAGGTACACCATGCTAGTAACGGGTTGGACCCCCTTTTGCCTTCAGAACTGCCTCAATTCTTCGTGGCATAGATTCAACAAGGTGCTGGAAGCATTCCTCTGAGCATTCTGGTCCATATTGACATGATGGCATCACACAGTTGCCGCAGATTTGTCGGCTGCACATCCATGATGCGAATCTCCCGTTCCACCACATCCCAAAGATGCTCTATTGGATTGAGATCTGGTGACTGTGGAGGTCATGTTCAAGAAACCAGTCTGAGATGATTCTAGCTTTATGACATGGCGCATTATCCTGCTGAAAGTAGCCATCAGATGTTGGGTACATTGTGGTCATAAAGGGATGGACATGGTCAGCAACAATACTCAGGTAGGCTGTGGCGTTGCAACGATGCTCAATTGGTACCAAGGGGCCCAAAGAGTGCCAAGAAAATATTCCCCACACCATGACACCACCACCACAAGCCTGAACCGTTGATACAAGGCAGGATGGATCCATGCTTTCATGTTGTTGACGCCAAATTCTGACCCTACCATCCGAATGTCGCAGCAGAAATCGAGACTCATCAGACCAGGCAACGTTTTTTCCAATCTTCTACTGTCCAATTTCGATGAGCTTGTGCAAATTTTAGCCTCAGTTTCCTGTTGTTAGCTGAAAGGAGTGGCACCCGGTGTGGTCTTCTGCTGCTGTAGCCCATCTGCCTCAAAGTTTGACGTACTGTGCGTTCAGAGATGCTCTTCTGCCTACCTTGGTTGTAACGGTTGGCTATTTGAGTCACTGTTGCCTTTCTATCAGCTCGAACCAGTCTGCCCATTCTCCTCTGACCTCTGGCATCAACAAGGCATTTCCGCCCACAGAACTGCCGCTCACTGGATGTTTTTTCTTTTTCGGACCATTCTCTGTAAACCCTGGCACCAACAACCATGCCACGTTCAAAGGCACTCAAATCACCTTTCTTCCCCATACTGATGCTCGGTTTGAACTGCAGGAGATTGTCTTGACCATGTCTACATGCCTAAATGCACTGAGTTGCCGCCATGTGATTGGCTGATTAGAAATTAAGTGGTAACGTGCAGTTGGACAGGTGTACCTAATAAAGTGGCCCATATATATATATATATATACACACACACACACACACACACACACACACACACACACAAATACATATATATACACCTACATACACATAATTTTAAAATTACCACATCATAGATCTTGTTGAAGGTGTGTAAGGAGGAACAGGTGGCCGCCTTACACACCTGTAGGGCAGTAGCCCTCTGCCAAATAGTTCAGGAAGCACCCTTGCTCGTGTGGAGTGCTTGGTAAGCCGGAAAGGGGGAGTTTTATCCCTGGCACGGTACGCCTCACCTATTGCCAACCTGATAAAATAGGCAATATTGGACGTGGAGGCTGACAAACCCTTGCGCGGACCTTCAGGAATGATAAAACAGCGCGTCTGACTGAAGAACGGAAAAAGGTGTGATGGAGGTAATGCTCCCTCGGATGAGTAGGAGCCGAACAGAAAGAAGGCAGGACAATGTCTTCATTAAGGTGGAATTGGAAGACAACCTTAGGGAGGAAAGAGGGCACTAGACAAAGAATGACTTTATCCTGGTGGAGAGTCAGGAAGGGGGAATCGACAGGACGGGGACACTAATTCAGACACCCTCCAGAAGAACAACCTTCCAGGTCATGGCGCGTAAGGGAATCTCCTGGAGCAGCTCGAAAGGGGGCAACTGAAGGGCTTGTAGGACCAAATTAAGATCCCATGGAGGCAACAGGAAGTCGATATGGGGACACAGTGTGTGCCACCCCTGGAGGAAAGTGCAAATGTCTCTGTTCGAGGCCAGAGTACGGTGAAAGAGGACCAACAGTGCAGAAACATGCCTCTTCAAGGAGCTAAGACTCAGACGTTGGTCCAGAAGGAAAGCGAGGATCCTGGTGTTATTTGGTAGTAAAGACAGAAGGAGGACAGCTTACTAACTCTCAACATCATCTGCACTACCTGTTCGCAGAAGCCACGTTTTCTCAGAATGGCAGCCTCAAACTCTTAATTTGGGTGGCAGAAGGGACCCTAACAAAGGAGATGGCCTCTTACCGGAAGGCATCACGGAGCGTCAGGTGACAGATGAACAAGGTTGGTGCACCACGAACGGCACCGCCGGTCCGGGGCCTTAAGAATCGTCGGTATGCCTTTCCGCCTTGATCCTTTGGAGCACATGGGGAAGAAGCGGCAGAGGGGGAAACACATACAAGAGATTAAAGGTTTCCCACAGTGCCACCAAGGCGTTGACTGCATAGGCGGCTGGATCTCGTATCTGAGAGATGAAAAGTTGTACCTTCCTGTTGAACCTTGATGCCATTAGGGCGACGTCTGGATGCCCCCACCGGGCCCACAGCCTGTCGAACAACTCCGGTTGTAAGGACCACTCCCACTCTGGTGGTTCTGATAGGCCACAGCGGTGGCACTGCCCGACTGGACTCTGACCGAACAACTGCGGCGTCCAGTGCAGTAGGCACATCTGAATAGCCCTAAACTCCAGGATGTAGACTCGGAGGAGATTCGGACGGTGTCCATTGGCCCTGTGCAGTCTGTTTGTGGAACGTTCCCCTCACCCTCGGAGGCTCTAGTGAGTGGTCAGGACTACGAATGCAGGGGCAGGAAGGAGGGTCCAAACTGGAAGGTCATGGGGGCCAGCCACCACGTCAGAGAACTCTGGACCTGGGAAGACAGAAATTCTCATTTCCAAAACAACTGGTCCCAGTAGGCAAGGGTAGCCACCTGTAGGGGGCGCGTGAGGAACTGCACATACGGGACCACCTTGAAGTGGGCTACCAAGAAAGCAAGCACTTGCGGATTGTCACTTAGGGACTCGAACCCCTGAACACAGTTAATGTCTGTTTCTCCAAAGGGAGAAAGACCTTTGCCGAGGCCATGTCTAAGACCATCCCCAGAAAAGAAAGATTCCGAGAAGGGACGAGGAAACTCTTTGGATGATTGACAAGCCTGGAGAGGGTGTCTAGGAGAAACCGTAGACTGGTCAATTTGCCCTCGCAGGAGCGCCTTCACCAGGATGTTGTCCAAGTAAGGGATCACCGCAACCCCCCTGGAGTGAAGCAGGGCCAAAAAACAGGGCAAGCACTTCGGTGAAAACCCTGGGTGCTGTTGCAAGCCCGAAGGGCGATGCAACGGATGGACAATGGTCGGACAGGATGGCAAAATATGGAAAGCTTTGGTGGGATGGGTTGATTGAGATCGAGTCTGTGATGTCGACCGAGGATAGGAACCCTCCCAGATTAAGATGCAACCACGGACCCGAGGGACTCCAACTTGAAGTACCAGAGGTGCACAAAGTGGTTGAGGCGCTTCAGGCTCCATGCCGTCCTTCTTGGGGACAACGAAACGATTCGAGTGAAATCCCCGAAAACGTTGGTGACTGGGCGTGGGAACTATGACCCCCTGACTGAGCAGAGAAAGGACGGCCTGGAAAAGCGAGGCCGCCCTGATCACAAGGAGGAATGAAAAGGGGAAAAACTGCGCTGGGGTGCAAGATAGGAACTCTATGAATTAGCCGGAAGAGAATACTTCCTGTACCCAGGCGTCCAATATGTGGTCGAGCCAAACGTCCAGGAAGAGAAGGAGCTTGCCCCTCCATTCGGGAGCAGTCCTTCACGAGGAGAAGATCCGGGCAGTACCCTGCTTGGCCATCTGTTGGCGGGGTGGGGGACATATAGGACGGGGCTTGACTGTCACAAGGGCCCTGTGTAGCACTGTTCTGGTGACAGGAGCGAAACGATGTTCGCCTAGAAGGTCCTTGGCGCTGAGGTCTAGCCTGAGGCAAGTGAGAGCTCTTGCGCTCCGGTGGGGTCTTTGATAATCTCGTCTAGGCGGGAACCAAAGAGCTGTGAACCGAGAAAGGGCAGAGTGGATAGAAAGGGCTTGGAAGCGAAATCTGTGAACCAAGGTTTAAGCCACGGACGATGCAGAAGCACGCGATAGAAGGCGTGCTGCATCCATGGGGCCTTGCACAGATACTTGCCCGCTGAAGGCAGTTGGGAGGCCAGGTAACCAAGTTCTTGCTGGGGGGCACCAGAAAGGATGCCTTGGCGAAGTTGTTGGGCCTATCCTGTGGAAGACCTGCTGACCCAGACAGAGACAAGAACTGGTCTTAGGCTGCACTAGCGGCCTCAAAGGATGATTTTGCATAGGTTTCGCTGTCGCAATCCCAATAGATCGCGGAAGAAAGCTGCGTTGGCCGGTTGGCAGGGTGGTGGTCTTTGACAAACGCGAGATGGGAGGATCTATCGCAGGGGCTTTAGACCACTTTTTCACGGATTCCTGTGGAAAGGGGTACAAGAGATCCAAACGCTTGTCGCCACTGAAACGTTTATCTGGCTGTTTCTACTCCTTCAGGACGGTGTCTTTAAATTCCTAATAGGAGGGAAAGACACATGGAGCTCGCTTGTGACTGCGAAAGGAGAATCCCTCTTGTGCAGGGTTCAGAGAGGTGCACCTGAGAGGTGAGCACTGCACCAATCAAGTCATCCACCATGGAAGACAGGGAGGAGGAGTGATCTGGGTCCTGATTAGAGCCAGATTCTGGTATGTTGTCTGATATGGGGTCCCTGGGAGGGAACGGGGAAACAGAACGTGATCAGAGTGCTGCGGAGAAACAAGTGAGTCAGAGGAATCGGACCGTCTGGGAGTTGGGACGTCAGTTGCTAGGCTGCTGAGAAGGTCCCTCGTAGTGTCAGAGACCTTTATGAGGTCACTGACTTCCACAGAAAGGGAACATGCCCACGCAGGTTCCGCTGCGTCCAATGGAGCAGCAGGGGGGTCCGCTGGCAGGAAGACCGGGGCAGACATGGCAGAATGGGGACTAGGCAAGCAGAATAGAGGGGATCTGGCTAACCGCGAGAACACTTTTCACTGCAGCGAGAGCATGCGAAATGGGAGATTTCAGTAGCCACTGTGCGGGGTGATGGTGGGGTACGTCGCTCCTGGAAAATCAGGCAGCCAGCAGTTGGGGGCCACTATGCAAGAAAAGGACACAGAAGGCAGCTATGACCCCCTGCATTCCGTGGGAGCCCTGCAGGGATGCCACAACAGAGAAATGCCCGTCAGCAAAGACAGGAGCAAGAGGGGGCTTGTGGAATATAATATAGGAGAAACTCACCTAAGTACATGTAATTATACTTACCAAGTGATGTCTTTGGCTCCCCAGGACCAGCAGGGTCACCCCTTCAGTCTGCCACTCACCAGGAGCGGTCTGCTGGAATCGAAGGGGGGGGGACCCGTGGAGCTTTGTCCCTGAGCTCGAGTGACACTGATGAGTGGCAATCACTCATGAAGCCTCTTTACTTCTGAGAGCAAGGGGAGCAGAAGTCTCTACCTCCTACAGACACTAAGCTAAAAATTAATGGCCTGTATAGGCTGGTAGGAGGAGCTAGCGCTTCTTCTGTTTTCTAGAGCTTAGTGTCGCCTCCTAGTGGAACCAGCCTATACCCACTGTCTGTGTCCCCCAACGAAATGAGCGAGAAAAAAAAAAAAAAAAACCTCAAATAGCTCTGTCAAAATAGATAGATAGATATCTCAACCCCGGAAGAGGCTGTTGTAGCGAGGCATGCGTCGGGTTGTGAACCAGAGACCCTCCATTGCTGGTTTGCAGGTTTGTGGCAGGGGATGTGGGATAGAAGTACTGGTGCCTTACTATCAACCCCCCCCCCCCTTCCTTGTGACGTTGCATACCTTATGTGAATTTGTCCCCCCTCATGTTACTGTCTATTGGTTGTATTAACCATTTGAGCACTTTAACTGTATATATAGTTATTGATTTTTATTCCATGTGTAAGGGGGAACATTGTATGATGGCAACATCACTATACTAGTTATGGGGATGTCCTGGGGTGCATTTGTGTGGTCATAAGTGTCCTTCTTGTAGTAAATTCTTCTCATGTGACACCACACAGACCCCAGTATTGGTGCCCGTGGGTATTTTTTTTATATCTTTTAAAACAAAGAAAGAATATTCATATTTTCCCTATAAACGCTTCCCTTTTGTTTGTATATATTGAATTGTGCGTTGGGATTTTTATTTAATAATTTTATATATATATATATACACATACACACACATATATACACACATATATATACATATACACACATATATATACACACATATATATATACACATATATATATATATACACACATATATATATACACACATATATATATACACACATATATATATACACACATATATATACACACATATATATACACACATATATATACACACATATATATATATACACACATATATATATATACACATATATATATACACATATATATATATACACACATATATATATATACACACATATATATATATACACACACATATATACATACACACATATATACATACACACATATATATATACACACACACACACACACATATATATATATATATATATATATATATATATATATATATATATATATATATATATATATATATATACATATATATACACATATACATATAAATATATATACACACATATATATATATATATATACACAAATATATATATACACACTAGGGATGCACGATGCACCGAAAAATCGATTCTACTATCGATTTTCGGGGCATATTTTCGGTTCGATACCAGGATTTCCTGGTATTCGATACTTTATGATAAGCCGCGCAGCAGAGCGGCTTATCATAAAGTACACAGCAGAAGACGTGGCAGGCAGTGAGCTGAGTGCCTGCCATGTGCTCTGCGTGGCCCCCCTGGTGTCACCTCCTCTGTCCACCCGCCCTCCCTCTCTCCGCTCCCGGCGGCGCTAACTTCCAATAGCCGGCACACAGCGATCGTATGTGCCGGCTATTTAACTGTATACATGCGGCTGTCACACTGACAGCGGCATTATCCCCCTCTCCTAACCTGCTCCCTATGTAGCGGGGGTCGGCTACTGTGTGTAGCAGACCCCCGCTACTAATGACTGCAGCCGGCAGTCATTTACCCTTTAGTGAAAGGGTCAGAGCAGGGTCGGCGCTTCCTGAAGAGGAGAGCGGAGCATAAGGCTGAGGTCGGGGAGGAGATGCGGCCACTACATCACTACACGGTAAGGTGGGGGCCACAGGACTGTGAGGGGGCGGCAGGCCGGGGCCGACAAGACCCGGACATCAGCTATGTGAGAGAGGTGAAGAGGGGGTCGGCCTGGCTCTCACTGGGAAGGGGGGAGGGGGGGTCTGCAGCCTGCAGTCTGCAGTTTACCTTGCTGCCCAAATCCAGGTCACCCTGCTGGGTCAGTGGTCACCATGCCCTGACAGCAGGAATACAGCTCCCATCATCCCTGATAGCTGGTGTGTGTCTGTGTGTGTGTGTGTGTGTGTTACATGACTACAGCTCCCATCATCCCTGATAGCTGGTGTGTGTGTGTGTGTTACATGACTACAACTCCCATCATCCCCCCTGATAGCTGGTGTGTGTGTTACATGACTACAGCTCCCATCATCCCCCCTGATAGCTGGTGTGTTTGTGTTACATGACTACAG